>NC_133653.1:110059076-110322760 GCF_009905375.1 Apium graveolens
CCTATAAATACACTATTATAGACCCTAATGTTTATCTAACCCTCGAAACCGAAAACCTAAAAAGTTGGAAAACCAATTCTCTCCACCTCCTTCCTCCTACCTTAACATCGTTTTCTTGGTGGATACCGGTGGAGTGCTTCACACTTGAGGAGCACTGCTAAGGATCTCTGATCGTTGTCTCCGAATTATTTTTAAAAGGTTAGATTCGATCCCTCGAATTTTTATTCATGATTTAGATGCTTTTATTTGGATTTTGTATGTGTAAAAGAGTTTTGCATGCCCCCGCTGCATTAAAAATCCAACAGTTATTACCTTAATCCTTTCCAATTCATACTGTCAAACTCATACTATCCCTATTAAGGGGAGTGCCGCCAACCTTTATGCATTCCCCTGGGATTCATTTTAAGTTACCGATGTTCTCTCCTTAATTCCCCTTTGAAAAAAGTACATGCATCCTCCATGGATAAATCAGTCATATACCTCCCGATGAGGTGTCTTTTCAATCATTCCCACCCTCGATAGTATATGCCTAATTTTACAATAACATATGTATTCCAAATGAGGTCAATCAATATGGCCTCCAAAAGATAACAACGGTTATCCGCTTTTCTTGCCTAATTTGGTAACGATACAAGGATGTTCTGGAAGATATTGGTTGTGTTCAACGTGAACTTCTTCTTAATAATTCCTTATTTACTTTTGTTGTTTATCTCAACAGTCATCTCAATGTTGGGATATCTTTCATACCTGGCGTCTCCCTTTCTGGGTATCATGCCACCGGTCTTACACTTCACATTCTTTAAGGTCACTTCATTCATCCAATTTCCTAATTTCTTACTTCCTTGTCTCCTCAGTCTATCAATATTTATCCTTCGAACTATCTCAAGGTTTCCTCAAATCCTCCCAACTTACAGGGGATAAAATATATGTATCTCTTATTCCTTCAATCATCAACTTTAACTCATGGTGAATCACCCTCATCCTGACAATTACATACTTTTCTATTTCTATTGCTATGAGTCTTTAGGGTTTCCTCATACCCAACTCCCTTATCATTCCTCAAACTCTATTGCCTTTATATTCCTTTCCACTTCAGTTTCTTTTTATTTTCCTTTCTCTTATCATTATTTCATGAACCCACTAATCATTGACTTCAAGCATCACATCGTTCTGGGATTCTTGTCATCAGAACGAATCTTGACAACTTTTACAACTAGCTTCATATTTCATCATACTCGTCCGCCTTGTTCAGACTCTAAAGCTTTTACACTATCTCCATAACCTTGGGAATTACTTTCCCGAAAATAATTGACTGAACTTTAATCAGTTTATTCTAACCTCTGCTCCGTGCCTTCCTTGGCCTTTCACCAGCGGGGGTCTCTCTCTAGGAGGGTAAGTGAAAAAAAACAGTCTTTTGTGATTCGTCAATCATTCAGAATCTCAAATGATTCCTCTATTTCCTTTAGCCAGGCTCTTGCCTCGACTAGGTCAGCTTGTTCCTTGGAACTCTGAGAGCTTAGCGACTTAAAGAACATGAAAGAATTTCTCGCCGCATTGTTTCCTCAAGGGTGGTTGGGGATAATTGTCTAAGTTCTGTCTAGACAGGTCCATAAATTGTCGTATAGGAGTACTGTCTCGGGTCTCCTTTCCTTACTCGACTTTCTATTTCCTTAGTATGAAATGTTTCAACCTTCTCCCATAATCGGGGTTATCTTATACATTAAAAACCTTGTTTTCCACTATATTATGTTATGGGTTCTTTCTTTCTTGATGGCAACCTCCCTGACTATCACATTCAGGGTTTGCCCTAAATCTTATTCCTCAAACTATGGCTCTCATCTAAGTTCTCATCCTTAAGCTCTTGAACTTTTGGAACCCAATTTCTGTAGGAACACCTCATTATTCCCTTATCATCTTTCTCGGTATTAATCTCTTCTCTATTTATTGGCTCTCTGCCTTCATTCATCACTTTTTCTTGGCACAATATGATCTTTTCCAATAATTCGGGCTGTATTGCAATCTCAAACAGCTTTTCGGTACCGGCTCCGGTTACCTTCACTTCTATTTCCATTTCCTCAAAATCTCTTATCAACTCTCCAAAGACATTTTCATCTTGAGTCTCTCTTTATAATAAGGGCATTAGCCACCATTTTGGCTTTCCCTGGATGATAAAGAATCTCATAATCGTAATCCTTGATTAGCTCTAACCACCTCCTCTGGCGCATGTTGAGCTCTTTTCTGCGTGAAAATGTACTAGAGCACTTATGACTTAGGTAATTCTCCGCACTTCTCTCCATACAAGTAGTGCCTCCAATCTTTAGGGAAAAACTATTGCCACGAGCCCAAGCTCATGGGTAGGGATATCGAATTTCATATTACCTTAATTGTCTTGACGTGTACGCGATTACCTTACCGTGCTGCATAAGCACGCACCCTAAACCCTTGTGCGAAGCGTCACTACACTTCACAAAATTCTCCTTTTCCATCCGGCAACGCCAGCATAGGGGCCGTCACCAACCTTTGCTTCAGTTCTTGAAAGCTGTTCTCGCATTTCTCTGTCCATTCGAATTTCTCAGTCTTACGAGTAAGCCGCGTTAAAGGGGCTACTATCTTTACAAACTTGAACGAACCTCCGGTAGTGACCGGCCAATCCTACCTCTGGTAGTTTCCCTAACCATGGTCATCAATTCCTCAATGGTCCTTTATTCATTCTTGTTAGGATCCTCCACGAGATTCTCCTCAGCAACAATCCCATCTAGGACAACATCCTTAACCACTACATCCTCAATATGAACATCATCCGGTCCTGCGTTAGGACGCTCTATTGGATCCACAACCTGATCTCCAATAACTAATAAAACATCATCACGTTGTTGCTCCTCAACCTCAGGGTTCGGAGTCCCGCTACCATATACGATAACGAACTACGCTTCTATCACGATATTTATAAGGGTTCCCATAAGGGTTTTAACTGTCAGTACTACGTTAGGTAGTCCGACTATGAGCTTGGCAAGAGTTCTTATTATCTTAGTGAACTTATTATTTTAACGTCGCATCATCTCTGAGGTTTATAACGCTTAGCTCTGATACCATTTCTGTAACACCCCCAAATCCGGGGTCGGGGATCCGGGTTGTCACGAGTTCCATTTCCCTTAATAACACCCAATCTTAATAAATAATCAACTACTCTGTATTGTGACCCCACAATAAACACACACACCACAAGTTATAGTCTCAGAGATGAATATCCAAAAAAATAATCACAAGTCGTTTTATTCCACAATTATATTCCAATACACCTTAAAAGGGTTTCTGAATAAATTTACATTTCTTTGCCATTATTACAATTGATAAAGATACATAAGTCTGGTACAACAAAAGTTGAAAGCCTAGCCTATTGGTAGTTCCTACCTCAGCTACAGTGACATCAACGCCTATAGGAAACTGCGGAACGTTTCCTAATCGCTTGCGAATCGGGAGCTTGGTCATGTTCATCTTTTCTATCTGTTGTTGTGTGATGAAAGAAGAAAGCAAGGGTGAGCAGCAAGCCCACCAAAATAATATGTATAATGATTAACAATATATGAGCCTTCTCATAGTACTCATGAAAGTCTTGGTCAAAAGAAATGAACCAAGTTTGATATCTTAATGCGATGAAGTCGCAAAATATTCAGTATATATACATATATACTTTTCACAATCTTTGAAATCCTCTGACATGTATAATATACACAGAGTTCCAGTTTATAACTGTATAAAAAATATCGTTGCAAGGTGATCTCATATATCTAACCTTGTCTCAACGTTTTTCTGAAAATCTTTGACATACATAAGATAATCATTTACTAGATATAAGTTTAAAAGATGAAGTTACAAGATACTCCAATATACTTATATCTTTTCCAAATACTACTTGAACTACCACCGTTCAAGTTATAATTAGTTTCAAAAGTTCATCACATAGATGAGACTACAAGATAATACTTGAATAGATTCAATCTTTGAAATATTATTGAATGAAATGAAGTTAAGAGATACTTCATTAAGCCCCGATATATATATACACCTATATATATCTCTCATACATTTCCTGAAAACCTCTGTCATGTAAAGTATGAACAGAGTTGCAATATCCAATGAATTTGGAAAGAAAAGAAATTTTGGCATAAACCTGATATCTTGCTGATCAGGCAAAGATACCAATAAGTAACCTTTTCTACTAGTAGATGGATGAATCCCCCACCGGTCATCACCCTGGCCTCATTAGGACCTTGTGCTGGACCGCCACCCGGCCTCTTACGCATTGATGGACTGCCACCCAGCCACTTACACTTTGATAGACCGTACCCCGGCCTATCGCTTATGCCGACTCAATTAGATGGACTTACTTCCCGAACGTTGGGTAAGTAATCAATTCATTTATCAAAACAACAACCTTGTTGCGAATATAAAATACACCACAGAGCCGGATCCCTAAAGTTTTGAGCGAGTATTTAAATCCCCTTTAAAAGGAAGATCTTAAATATAAAAATGAGTTTTGGGGTCCGCTCTAACTTTTAAAAATCATTTTTAAGTCTCGAAAACACTTTAAAGAGTGTTTGGAATAATGCTGATTTAATAAAGTAAATCAGTCCCAATATATTAGAAAATATCTGAATATTATTATTTAAATAATATTCCCATAAAGAATAATCTTTATACGAATAATTGAAGTAGAAGTTGTAAGACTTATACTTGAAATGAGTATTAGATAACCAAAGATATACTTATACGAAAGTACTATCTTTATTTGAATAATCAAAAATAAGTGTGATTATCGACACCTTATTCTTTAATAAAATAAAGAATATATCTCAGCAAATAATCGGAGTCATAAATCCTCAAATGAATATTCAAATAATATTCAAATAATAAAATAAACTGAGTCATAAGCCCTCGAATGAATATTCGAAATAATATTCACATAATAAAATAAAAGGAGTCATAAGTCATCGGATGAATATTCAAATAATATTCAGATAATAAAATAAAAGGAGTCATAAGTCCTCGGATGAATATTCAAGTAATATTCAAATAATAAAATAAAAGGAGTCATAAGTCCTAGGATGAATATTCAAGTAATATTCAAATAATAAAATAAAAGGAGTCATAAGTCCTCGGATGAATATTCAAGTAATATTCAAATAATAAAATAAAAGGAGTCATAAGTCCTCGGATGAATATTCAAGTAATATTTAAATAATAAAATAAAAGGAGTCATAAGTCCTCGGATGAATATTCAAGTAATATTCATTAAATAATATAAAGTTATCGAATAAACCTTATTCGATTAATAGTTTTTAAAAACTATTCATATATATATAAATATATATATATATACTCGGGAACATGGACTCCCGGTTTAGAAATATGTTCACCTTTTGATCCCCTATACTAAGGGTAAACTCAAATACCGCTTATCTCTAGCATAAGTATTATGCAACTATAAGTATTGAACCAACAGATATATAAATCAAGAATATGAAACAGGCATGCATATATACCATATCACATGCTACAATATATCGCAAGAATTTGCTAATAACAAATATGCATTTATCGCAAGATCATGCATATACACATATACATCACAACAACAGTTATACGGGTAGAAAACTTGCCTGAGCGACTGGGGGTGATAAGAGGCTCGGGACGAGTCTGGTAACCTATAAACAACAAGTAAGTTGGAATTAAACCAAAGTCACTTGTAAATCTATACTTTAACCAACTTAGACTCTAACGCTCGTTTTGCGCTCACTGATTCTCTTAAGTCACTCGAGTACCCTCGGCTCCACCATTTTTAATAAATTAACCATTACGAGTTTTAAGGCGATTCTTTCGCGGGTGTCTTACCAACTGCCTAACACACTTACCATAATTGTTTCATACATTAATTAACCCTTTTTGGTTTTTAACCTATGTTTCAAAGTAAGGCGAGGGGAAAAGTTTCGTTCACGAAACGTCGTTACTTGAAACGGTCGTTTCTCCTAAACCGTGCATCGGAATCGAACGAACTACATATCAAAACGAAGCTCGTAACATGAAATATCTAAACATGGCAATGGTCATAATCTAGCAGGGAGTTCTCGGGTCCAAATGTTATGAACAAAAGCAGTCTAAAGTAAATCGGACATTACGACGGGTATGTTTACGCGATTTCCCAAATTTAAACCATTCCAAAACCATCACAATTCAACCCCAATTCACAACCCAATCAAACCTCCATCCAAAATACATTACAACAGCCCCAAACCAACTCATTATAATCCATTTACTTACTCCTAAAACTTGAATTTAAACTATACTTAAGTTCTTTTAACCAAAACAACAAGATTCACCATTCCATTTCACTACCACTCCAACTTAAACTCTAAACCACAAGCATTAAGCTACTATATCATCATAAAAATCAAAATCATCTTATTATACAAAGGAATCTAGGGTTTGGAGATGAAATACCTTCCTTGAAGTGGTGGGAGTAGCTAGGAAGCCTTAAGAAGCCTTGAGAAGTCTTAGGAATGCTTGGATCTTAAAGGAAAACAAGAAAAAATCAAGTTAAAAACTTTGAAATCACTATTCATTGTCTTCTTCATTGATTTCTTGAAGAAGATTGAGAATGAATGGGGTGCTTAAACTCATAATATAGCCATAACTATGCATAAGGATGACTAGGGAATTATCTTACCAATTTAGGAAGCCTTGATCTTGAGTTTTGAAATTTATTTTCTCTTGGAAATGGCAAAAGCCGAGAGCAAGCCTTGGTGATGAAGAATAAAATTTTGTTTTGATGAGAAATGATTTGTTTGGCTTGGTGGATGAAATTAGATTTGTTTTGTTTTAGGTCAATTACCCATTTACCCTTGATTTTGTGTGGTTAATATTCCACCACATTTCCTTCCTTCCCATGTCATGCTTATGTCATGCTATGATGTCATCTTTCCCTCCTTGTCCTCTTCTCATTGGTTGGGTGACATCATCCCCTCTAATCCCTTTGATTAACTTCCTAATTGTTTGCCTAATGACCGCTGATCTGTTATACGGTTCGCTTAACTTTCGTTTTCGTTTATCGTTTGAGGGATCATACCCGGGATCTTATTACTTGGGTTTCCTTAACCTTTCTCAATACATTATAATCCTTTTATGATCCTCTCTTATAATACTTTAATTTAAATCCTTTTTATCCTGTTACCTTATACTCAATTCTTTCCGTATCTAGTGGATTTCCGGGAAAAATCAAAGTGTTCAGAATTGGATTCTGACGATCTTTACATACACTTATATATCATATAGAGTACTAATAAAATATCAGAATATCAATAACAGAACCCCTACATAGTGTGGCATGAAAAGTTTTCTTATTCAGCATAATCAGCAAAACACTATTCATAAGGGTTTCAAAAATTCCAAAAATTGGGGTTATTACAGAAAGGATATTTATTTTATAGTCCGAAGAATCGGGATGTCATTGTTAGCACCAATGCAAGATTCTTAGAGGAGGAATATATAATGAATCACAAACTCATGACTAGTGTCGTTTTAGAGGAACTAGTGGGAGGGACAAATAATACCCATGAAGCTGTAGTACAAGTAGAACAACCACAACATAATGTGCAACCTGTCACTAATACCGCACCAGTGCCTCGTCGTAGTGGGAGGGTTGTTCAACAACCTGATAGATTCATGTGTTTGGGTGAGTCTTCAGACTTGGTCTCTGGTGAACATGATGATGATCCCCGTACATATGAAGAGGCAGCATAAGACAAAGATGCAGATCTTTGGCAAAAGGCGATGGAATCTGAGATAGAATCAATATATTCTAATCAGGTCTGGGAGCTCGTGGAACCACCCAAAGGTATAAAACCTATTGGATGTAAGTGGATCTATAAGAAAAAGAGGGGATTAGATAAAAAGGTGAAAGCCTGGAAAGCAAGACTTGTTGTGAAAGGGTATACTCAGAAAGAAGGTATCGATTATGAGGAAACATTTTCACCAGTAGTCATGCTTAAGTCAATCCGTATTCTTTTATCTATAGCAGCTCATCTCGATTATGAGATTTGGCAAATGGATGTCAAGACAGCTTTTCTTAATGGAAGTCTTGAAGAAACCATCTATATACAGCAACCAAAAGGATTCATTAAGGAAGGCCAAGAGCATCTGGTATGTAAGCTTAAGAGGTCTATTTATGGACTTAAACAAGCTTCTAGAGACTGGAATATTCATTTTGATCAGGCAGTCCAATCATATGAATTTGATCAAAGTCCAACCGAATCGTGCGTGTATAAGAGAAGTGAAGGTAATGCAGTGGTTTTTCTAGTACTATATGTAGATGATATTTTACTCATTGGAAACAATGTTGAGATGTTGTCATCAGTAAAGGCATGGTTGTTCAAATAATTTGAAATGAAGGACTTAGGTGAAGCGGCATACATCCTTGGGATCAAAGTTATAAGGGATCGCAAGAAAAGGATGTTGGCTTTATCTCAAGAGCCCTACATTGATGAAGTATTAGCTCGTTTTAACATGCAGAACTCCAAGAAAGGTTTTCTACCTTTTAAGCATGGAGTTGCTCTATCTAAGAAGCAGTGTCCTTCGACACCTAAGGATATAGAGAGCATAAAAGCAGTTCCTTATGCTTCAGCATGTGGAAGCTTAATGTATGCTATGTTATGTACGAGGCCTGACATCTGCTTTGCTGTAGGCATGGTTAGTAGATATCAGTCGAACCCAGGTCAGGAACATTGGAGTGCAGTAAAAACTATACTCAAGTACCTGAGAAGGACTAAGGAGTATATGTTAATTTACAAGGCCTCAGATCTATTTCCTTTGGGATATACTGATTCAGATTTCCAATCAGATAGAGATAAGAGGAAATCAACCTCGGGATATGTTTTTACTTTGGGAGATGGAGCCGTTATATGGAGGAGTGTAAAGCAGAAATGCATTGCAGACTCCACCATGGAGGCCGAGTAAGTGGCGGCCTCTGAGGCTGCCAAGGAGGCTGTATGGTTCAGGAACTTCCTTTTGGACTTAGATATGGTACCTAATTTACCTAGGAGCTTGACGGTGTATTGTGATAACACTGGTGCTGTGGCAAATTCAAAGGAACCGCGAGACCACAAAGCAGCTAAACATATTGAACGTAAGTATCATCTCATACGAGGAATCGTAAAGCGAGGGGATATAGTTGTGGCTCACATATCATCAGAAGACAACCGAGCAGATCCTTTCACAAAGAGCTTGCCAACCAAGGTTTTTCACAAGCATGTGGAAGTGATATGAGTCAGATGGATGGACACATAGATTTTTATGTAATAGTGGATTAAATAAACACTGATGTACACATAGAATATTTTGAGTATAAGTGGGAGATTGTTAGTGTATACTGAAAATATTTATTTGAAGTATGTACATTTATTTCTGGCCAGTTTATTTGAGAATCATTTGAATGTTTACATGTTGTCTAATATTATATAATGTGAACAATCTAGTATCAAATGGGATACAGAATATTAGATTGTTAAATATGGTTATATAATATAATAAGGTTCACAGCACAGGTGGTGTTGGAAAATCCACTGGTATGGCTGTAGTATTATTTAGATTAGTTTATATTGACTAATAAATAATACTAGTATACTTTGTGTATATTGAACAGGATCAAATTTAGAATTGTTCCCTTAATACTGATTAAGAAGGAGAACTAAGATTCTATATTATTATTAATGCTTAGGTTCTTAATCCGGAAATAGTAATTGACACGTGTATATTATTTACATGCTTTGATTTATATATGAAATAATTCTTTTGAATTATATCATTATATTTTGGGTGATGGAATTATATATATGGTGGATATTATTTATTGAAGAAATCCATGTCCTGATAATATTCGGGTTAATGATGTCCCCTTGAAAGCTCAAAAAGATTTTATTATGTGAAACCCTGTAGGTGGAATTTATTCTAGCATAATTGAATAAAGGCTGAGTGGATGATCAAGGATAAAAGATATTAATTAAATAAATTATCAGTAATTTATTTAATTAATGGACATATGATATTTTAAACATGGGGAATTTAATAAGCAAATAATATTGGAACCGAATTAATTAAATTACGGTATTAGGAAAGGTAGTGCAAATATTAATTCTTTAGTGGATTGAATTAATATTTAATTACATTGGGCTAGGCTCAAGATGTAATTAGAAGGCCCAACCTAAATATCCATGGTCCCTATTGTAGCCTATATATATTCTTATTCTCTTCTTGCTTGGAATTGTGTGAAAACATATTGTAGCTGTAACGCCCGAGAAATATTATGTATTTATTTTTTTATCAATAAATAATTATTATGTGATTTTATGTCAATTTTGGTGAATTATTTGATAATTGATATTAATATCTGGATGTTTATTTCTGATAAAATTTAGATATTTTAATTTTTTATTATCCAGAATTAAATCTAGATAATTTTGGTATTATTCTGGTAATTTTTGGATTATTATATGATTTTATAAGAATTTATAGAATTGATAATGATTATTCTTACATAATTATAAAATTTATTTTTAAAATCAGAAATCGTCCCACTTCAGTCGCTTTTGCGTTTTTACAACCTGAAACTCTTCCGAAAACTCTTTCCTAACCTAATTTGATAATTCTGAACATTTTTCGTGTTTTGACTTTTTCGATCCGGGGTACGGTTAGGCCTGTACGAGTCCCGGTGTGAAATTTTCGATACGCAAATCATTTTATATCGATAAGAATCCATATTTTCAAAAGGCGAGACGTTATCACCTTAATTTCATATAAAGTATTTTATAGGGAGCTTTGTTTTGATAATTATCCAATTCTGATATTAAAATCGTATCGTCTTTTTAGTTACTTAGCGATTAAGTAACTTATTTTCGGATCCTATCTGTAAATGTAATTATTGAATTATTAAACCAATAAAATAGGTGATGGTTCTGTCAGCTATGTGTCATTGTGGTATAAATTGTTTGTGATTGGTTGGACGCAAAGATTAATTTTATAATTACTTATTGAACTGTATGAATTTAATTTGTTTAAAATGATTTTAATTAAATATTGATGCTCATAAATTCTAAAATTGCTCCTAAAATTATTTTTGTCGTTTTATAATTTTATTTATTAGTTTTAGGAGTTTATAAATTTTGAAATCAATATTTCATTAATTATTTATCTTAAATGGTTTTCTGATTTTATTAAATCGTAAAATCAGTATTTAATTCCAAAATAATTCAAAAATCATAAAAATTTTATTTTATTAATTTTTGAATATTTCGAGAATTTTAAAATTATTTCGGAAATTTTCTGGCTTTTATTTAACTGCAAGTGCATTCGCTAAATGATAAATGCGGGTCTGATTTGCGTTTCAAAAATGATCTAGAAATTCTAAAAACTTTATTTTGATAACCTCTAAATATTCCGAGATTTTAAAAATTATTTCTGAGAATCTTTAAGTGATTTTACCTGTTAAACGCTCATTAAATTTTGAAATTTCGGTGTCTGAAATCGGAACTATCGTAATAAAATATTAAAATAAAACGAGAGAAAAAGGGGCACAGGGTTAAATCGGGTCCAACCCGTTTTCTTTTATCTCTTCGGCCCAGGTCTCTCTCTCTAATTCTCTCCTCAAAATCTCTCTTGTCTCTCCCGATCCTCTCTCTCTCGCTCATCTCTCATCCCTCTCAAATACTCCTTTCTCTCCTATTCTTCTTTATCTGTTCTTGGTTTCTTTTCTTCCCTTTTTCCGATTGCTCCGATTACGGTGAGATTTTCCGGCCATCCTGCTTCAGCAAATTCGTGGTTCTGTTTTGTTCACTATTGTGTATATATATAGATAGATACGTATATATATATATACGTGCTTGTGTGCGTGCGTGTTCGAGTATGTGTGGGTGCGTTAGAGTGTGTGTGCGTGTAACACCCGTGTTTATACGTGTGTTTGATTGTTCCTCCTGGTTGTTGCCGCCTGGGTTGGGCGTTTCCCGACCGTGTTTTATTCCGGTTCTGTTTGCAGATGTATTGCGGCAGCGCGTGAGGCGCGTGTGCTGGATTGTATTTTGTTCAAATGGTTACGTTATTTTACTGATTAAATTTTTTATCTTGCAGCAAAATATTGACTGACGTTTCGTGATAAAATGAATTCGCGCGAGGTTATACTAATTAATCGGTGAAATTTGTGTAGGACGTCCGTTATAAACGGAAACCCGCGAATTTTACTGCCGTCGGCGATGAGCTTCGGCGAGTCGACGGTGGGCGATGATGATTTTTATCTGAGTCCTACACTTATAAATGAAATAAATTAATTTTGAAACGAAAATTACGAATTAAAATATATAAAAAATAAAAATAAAAATAAAATACGAATAACAGTAAGTAATAATTAATAAATTAAGTTCGTATTGGTGAATAGGATTAGTGAAAGTGGTTGTGAATTGGATGATTGCGATTGTTGGTTGTTATTGTGTTGTGAATTTGACGTCGAACTGATTCGACGGGCAGGCCGATAAATAGAGGAAATGCTGCCCGATTTTCGGAAAAATTAATTCTGAAAATACGGGAACGTAACCTATAATTATTGGAGACGTCGAATAATCATATACAATTATATTATATGAACTGGACTGCGATTGAGACAAGATAATTTATGAATAATCGATTACCCTGTTTTTCAAAACGACGAGTATACGTATTTTCTGAAAATAAATACCGAACCGAATTTCGAAGATGTGAACCATAACTGCTATGTGTATTTCGATAATACATATAAATATGAATTCGGTTATAAAATCGTATGGGTAGAATAGGATGACGATTTGATGTTAAGTTTAAGCGGTTATCTGAATTAGGGTATCTCAACCTTGTAGGTTTTAGACGGAAGACCCGAGACGTGACATCAGACTAGGAATGATCTAGAGATTAGACATCGAGATCAATGAAGTTCCAACCAAAGGGTCTGAATGTTGGGATCGTATCGAGGATAGGATAGTAGGTGGACGATAAAGCCGAACGGTCAGAGTCGAACCAAAGTCAACCAGTAATAACGGTTAAAGCTTATTGAGGCAAGTATTCTGGATTTTTCTTTTAAATACTGCAAGTATTATTGAATTTTCTTTTAATTACTGCAAATATTTATTCGCTCCTATTCTAAGTTCAGAATAGTTAAATGGTTTACATTTCGCTGTAATTACTCATATTATGCTTGTTCATTTATTCTTGATCCTGTAATTTGATTGCTCTCATGAGCAAATACCCATTCTTTTGGGTTATTTGCGAAAACTGAATTGGGAAGTTTTGACTTCAAAATGGTTTGACATCAAAACACTTTACGGGCTGGATAGTGATACTTTGGGGATTAAGTTTCACTTAATCCTAAGGACCGAAACATAATCGGTGCCTTGAGATGGGCCGTAGTGCCTGGGGACCCGACTGGATCTATACAGGTAGGTATAGATCTACACTGTATCCTGACTGATCAGCAGGGTATAAGTGTGAACTAGTGTCCAATCTAATTTATTGTTGATCACCATTAAGGGCATTCCTTCTCGGAAAAAAAATGTGTGATTATGGAGTAAAGTTATTCTTTCTTAGTACTCAGTTTCGGAAAATTACGGTGTTTCTAAATAAATTCGAGGTTCAGATTGTTACTGCAGCATTAGTTGCGCAGTGATAATTAGAGTCTTGAATGAATTGAGATCTTCTTAATTATTCAACCCGTCCTTATCAGGCTAGTTTAGCAGGCTAAGTTTATGAAAACTTAGTCGATAATGATAGATACTGAATAGTTAGGAATTTCTTGAACGTCGTTTTATAATTAGTTATTCAAGTATGAAGTGTTACCAGAAGCTATTTTGAAAACACGCAATCCCTGAAGCTCTTACAAAAATGTCGTTATTCCCTATGTGATTTATAGCAATGCAAATCAAATTGATTTCTAAGTTGATAAAGTATATCCTTTAAATGATTTCGTGTTTCGCTCTTCAAAATATTTCAGAGATTTTGTCTGGAAGTTTTTCTTTGATATTAATGTTGAAACTCAAAATATATACTTGCTGGGCATTTTTGGCTCACTCGTGCTTTCCAAATTCTTATTTCTGCCAGAATCAGATAAGGATAAAAAAGTGAATAGCTTTGATAGACAACAGAAGTTAGAGAAATTTCCGCTGCGAGAGCTTGAAGGTGTTAAAAGAATGTGACAAATGCATTAGTTCAAAGGTATCTATACTTGTATTTTAATTATTGTGAGTTGTAAAGGGTTAGATTCTTGTTTCATACCATAACCTGTAAACGATCCAGATTCAAGGGGTTATTTATTTATTTCTTTATTTTATGTAAAGATTGTTTAGTAACACCAAATCTTGACCCCGGATTTGGGGTGTTACAGTTTGGTATCAGAGCTGTAGGTTATTGGTCACTGAAATAAGAATATGTGAGAGTAAGATAGAAATGATAGGTCATACAGGATAGGAAAGACCCTAGGCATACTCAGGTTAGGTTGAGTTGAGTGCGAATTAGGGTTAGCAGATCCGATCTGGAGTTGGTACGATAGAAAGTGTAAGACGAATGTCACAATGCTATAGGTATATTGAATTCTTAGATTCTACAATAATGAAGGATCGACAGATCGACGGAGACTGGGTATGTTACCCTACTTTTCATGTGGTTTCGAAGACTATGCGATCGATTCTTGTGAGAATATGTGTAAGAAAAGCTACGATTTAACTTAGAATTAGGTCGCAGGACGAATTCCATGTCGGGAGCAACCGGTTGATGGAAGCGGATGAAGAACCAACATTGCACATTTTGAAGGCACCACCGTTGCGAGAAGATTCTTACTAACCATCGGGAGCTGCGCGAGGAATGATAGCTACCTTTCTAGATATAGGTAAGATTAGCAAGAAAATGCGACCCTATCTACTGATAGAACACCAAATCACATACGTGGGTGTGAGAATAACGGCAAGGATGACGACAAGAATGTTAAAGACAGTACTAAATGTCAGCGTCGCGATAGATGTGCGAATAAGATGATTTACGATGGTAAATGAAGTT
Source organism: Apium graveolens (assembly GCF_009905375.1). Classification (NCBI taxonomy): domain Eukaryota; kingdom Viridiplantae; phylum Streptophyta; class Magnoliopsida; order Apiales; family Apiaceae; genus Apium; species Apium graveolens. The sequence continues at coordinate 110,074,191 of NC_133653.1, forward strand.
TCATCGACTAAGAAATACGAATAGAGTCCAAGGAAAAGAATAGAAGGCGTACCGAAATAGAAAGACCCTTATATGGGCAATCTTTTAATTAGATATTTCATTGGTAAATCAGGAAAATAGCAAGTAACTTATATAGTAATGATGACCAAATATTTGATTTTCAAAACTTTAAAAATGAGATTTTGGAAAAGATTTCCTTAATCAACTTTCAAAAGATTTTGCATGAAATAAGTTTTACAATTTGGTTGTCAAGGTACTACTTAAGTTCTTGTTATTATAAACAGAAAATGACCTAAAAAGAAGAATGGAATTAGACTTAGTGTTGTTAATTCAAAGGGCCAAGTAGACCCACCGGCAGGGAGAAGGTTTAAGGTTTGCTGTGAATAATGAAAGTAAGCGTTGTTTAATAAAATCAATAATTAAATCAACATATTAAAATATTATTTACCCCAATTCATGAAATTATTAAAATTTAACGAGATTCGTGATTCGAATGGACGGAGGATGATTGAAGGAAATGGCAGAATCTTCCAGATGATTGGAGAAGAATCGTATTTTTATCGACGAAATTGAGGCGTTGCGTGATCGATGGTTATCTTATGCGGGGTAAATGGAATCTGAAGCAATGGTTATAAATTTTGCAAGAACGCAATTATGGTCAAATCATTACAATCTTGGACATGAAGGCATTTCAAAAAGACATTCCGAAGTTATAACATGACGGTGAATCTCTCATCTGAATGGTCCCTGGAGGCATACATAAATGGAACGTGGACGGTGACCCATGGTGATCTACAATGTTATTCTTTTACAAATACGATAGCATGTGTTCTTCCCGAGTTTTAAATATGTATGAGCATCTTCTGTTGATAAATTATATGAGGCAAAAACGAAAGAAAAATTCTTATATTCCTTCTGAATTGTTTCTCTTCTCCAATTTCTTGATTCCTAATTGAGACAACAGTGCTGTGGTAGGACGCTTTGTCGAAATGACGAAGAGTCGGGTGGGACGCCACCTAATCATGTGTTGTATGCCATATAGTATGAAAGACTGGCCATCTTGAGTACGAATATGGTTGTCTCATTCTTCACTCATTTTTCTTCCTTCAATTTATTGACTTACAGATTCTTCCAACTGTTTATTGCATTGTTATTCCTTATCCTTCTTTTCATTCAAAGTCCTATTCACAAACTCTCCTCTTGCATCGAGTCTGTTCTCTGATGATTTCAAAAGAAATGAAGTATTATGGTACGTGGAATCATACAACGAACATAGATACGATTGTAAATCGATAAATGGTGGATATTTACGAGCAAGGAAGAATGGATACACCGACAACGCGGTCGTGGAAAAAACATCAAATCTGGCAGTTGTTCGTGTTATGAGGATCTCGTCAGTATGGTAGATTGCGTTAATATGATGCACCTAAAATCAGAGGATTTCGACGTGAAATGAATAGTTAGTGAATCTTACATTAATTACAAAATAAGGAAGTAAGGTGGTGTGCGTCAGACAAAGCAAGTGAGTGTCGGGATGATAATCGAAGATCAAAGGAATTCTGAATAATGACTCAAACATGCAATCAATACGTGAAACATCCCTTCGTCGCGGAACGATATTTTTCGTGAAGATTCAAGACAGAAGCAATCTTAATGGCAACCAAATTTCGAACGTGTTCTTTAAGAAACTGTGAGGTTCTCCAATTTGAGTAAATAAGTTACGGTGAATTTGATATCCATTCCTGGACCAGAGATGAAAGTTGATGCGGAACCATAAGTGAAGATGAAGAAACAGTGATTCGACTGCAAAATCTTTTAAGAAATAATGATCCAACAATTGAGTTTCCAACAGATGAGGGTGATAATCAAGATCTTGTATGGTTATATTAATTATTGTGGGTTTCAGGCCCAATCCCAGTTAAAAGATATATGTTATGCCAGTCAGATGTTGATTAAAGGTGAATTGTGGGAATTGATGAATTTGATTGAGGGAAATGGACGAATATGATTGTGGATGCTCTGGTTGATTGATGGTGTCGGCTTGAGTCCGACTGGTAGTCAATGGTGTAGGGGAAGTGCTGCCCAAATTTTCAGAAATTAACCTATAGTTAAGGATAAAGAAGTATATTGTCGTTCTCGTCAGTACTCCAAATAATTGGGATCTCGGTTCTTGAGAAAGTTGCTATGACCAAACCGACTTTATCTAATTGGTCTTTGATTCCAGTTAACTAGTCAGCATTTGGTTTAAATGATCAGTTAAAGAAGTTAATTGATCAACTTTAACCACTAATGGTTAGTTAAATGGAGATCGATTCCAATTAGGTTGAGTCAGGCTCTAACATGATTTCCAGATCCAAAATTAAAGCGATAAGAAATTTGGAAAAAAAAGGGTAATGGCGTTAACATAAATTGAAGGCTTAGTTCAATTAGCATGATGAATAATGGAAAGCTCGCAAATCCAAGCACCCAATGAAAGACAGAGATTAATGGAGTCCGCATGTGAATTCAGGAAAAAGAGATGATGGTCAATGAAGGGAAGTCAAACACGCGATATGTGATTGTCAAGCAAGGCTACGAAACTAGCTACCGAGGAAATTTAATAATTCTATTAGTAAGAATTTAAATAGTACAAATAAAAGCCTTCATTCCAGTGTGAACTTTAGAAATGACCTATCCAATAATAAACAGAGTAATATTACTAAGAAAAAGAAATTTGTTATAAATGGAAAAGATAATGAATAATGAGAACGAAGAACTAATCAACACAAAAAGTGGAATTAAAAGGATGATAAAGAAATTTTATAAAATAATCCAGAAAATATGCAAGTTGGGAACGTTGGTTGTGCCAGAACTGTTGGAGAATGAGGCGAAACGCCGATCGTTGGAAATAGGAATTTTTTAAGAATGCGTGTAAACAGGGAAAGTTACGCAATGGCATTGGTGGAAAACTGCTAGAGAAGAACGTTACAATGAATCTCACGTCAAAATTCTTTAAAATTAAAATAAAGTCCCGCAAGTTCGAACAAATGATTTATCAAGATTACCTCAAGGAATGAGGTGAGAATTTCTCGTCGGTCACTGTACAGAGTCAAGCTAGTGTCAAAAGCCAGGTATCGTACAACTCAATCAGAATGAAATAACAAGTGAAGGAAAACTTCAGAAATGTGGAATGAAAGCATAATGAAATAAAGAATATTTTGCGTTGTGCACAAAAGCGATCATGGAAGTTACGCGTCGATTATCAGAAATGGCAAGTTTGAAGATCAAATGAACACAATGTACCAGGAGTATAGGGATGGTGTGATTGTATTTATTGATAACATCCTCGCTAATTCAAGGACTAAGGAAGACCAAGTTGAACGCCTGAAGGTATGCTTGCGAAGAACTGGAAAATAGCAGCTGCATTCTTAGCTTCAAAGATATGAATTCTGGGTATAATGGATTATGAGCTCAACTGTGTGGTTAACTCCAAACAGGAAAGGTCCATTTAAGAATATATGTTTCAAATAGAAATAAAAGAGTGAACACCATTAAGATTGTTCGGAAATGGTTAAAAGCATTGGAAAAGTTAGGAATTGAAGAATAGGTTTTGATCCGTCTTCTAGGTTATGCTGATACTTACTTTGTTATTGAATATCAAAGGTGGTATTAATGCAGATGATTGATGTTGACTTCAGTATGAGACGTTATAAGCATCAAAGTTCGTATTGATATCTAATTTGATAGGATAACAAAATGAGTATTAGTACCCAAGATATCGGGTTTTGAGTAAAGTTTGGTTTATTTCATTTCAAATTAATGTATTTCCTTTCAGATAGTAACATATTCTCGCTCAATGAATATACTTGACGGTGATTGAAAAGAAATAGAATTATGCTACCAAATGGTGAGTAGATGCAAATACCGAGATTTTCCATTTCAGATCGCATAAGTGTAAAACATTCTGAAGCGTCAGACGTTATGAGCTTAGGATATCGGGTACCGACGAATAACAAATGCAAGAGATCGATTAGGAATTTTCGAATATAATTAGAAACGATCATAGGTCAGGCTAACTGAACAGAAGGAAACATGAAGAGTTGAATAGAACAGTCAGTGAAAATAGAAAGTTCACGAACACGAATTATTGGAATTAGATAGAAAAGAAGATTTGTGTGAATTAAGTTAGTCCTTTGAAACAATGAGATAGATAGAATGAGTGTGGATGAGTTGGTCTTGTTGTCACCGGTATAATGAATCTATAAGACATTCATGTGTGTATGACTACGAAAATTCATTTAGCTTCAAATGTATGAAGTAGAGATTGAAATAGGGGTTGCATGAGCAACTAATAGAGTTGATGACGGTAAAAGGCTGTTGAGTTGTGATTAATGTGATGAGAACTGAGAAATTATAAGAAAAATACTTGAGAAGCAGCATGGTCTGTTCCTTAGCATGATCCTGAGGACAGAATCCATTTAAGGGGGGAAGAATGTAACGCCCGAGAAATATTATGTATTTATTTTTTTATCAATAAATAATTATTATGTGATTTTATGTGAATTTTGGTGAATTATTTGATAATTGATATTAATATCTGGATGTTTATTTCTGATAAAATTTAGATTTTTTAATTTTTAATTATCCAGAATTAAATCTAGATAATTTTGGTATTTTTCTGGTAATTTTTGGATTATTATATGATTTTATAAGAATTTATAGAATTGATAATGATTATTCTTACATAATTATAAAATATATTTTTAAAATCAGAAATCGTCCCACTTCAGTCGCTTTTGCGTTTTTATAACCCGAAACTCTTCCGAAAACTTTTTCCTAACCTAATTTGATAATTCTGAACATTTTTCGTGTTTTGACTTTTTCGATCCGGGGTACGGTTTGGCCTGTACGAGTCCCGGTGTAAAATTTTCGATACGCAAATCATTTTATATCGATAAGAATCCATATTTTCAAAAGGCGAGACGTTATCACCTTAATTTCATATAAAGTATTTTATAGGGAGCTTTGTTTTGATAATTATCCAATTCTGATATTAAAATCGTATCGTCTTTTTAGTTACTTAGCGGTTAAGTAACCTATTTTCGGATCCTATCTGTAAATGTAATTATTGAATTATTAAACCAATAAAATAGGTGATGGTTCTGTCAGCTATGTGTCATTGTGGCATAAATTGTTTGTGATTGGTTGGACGCAAAGATTAATTTTATAATTACTTATTGAACTGTATGAATTTAATTTGTTTAAAATGATTTTAATTAAATATTGATGCTCATAAATGCTAAAATTGCTCCTAAAATTATTTTTGTCATTTTATAATTTTATTTATTAGTTTTAGGAGTTTATAAATTTTGAAATCAATATTTCATTAATTATTTATCTTAAATGGTTTTCTGATTTTATTAAATCGTAAAATCAGTATTTAATTCCAAAATATTTCAAAAATCATGAAAATTTTATTTTATTAATTTTTGAATATTTTGAGAATTTTAAAATTATTTCGGAAATTTTCTGGCTTTTATTTAACTGCAAGTGCATTCGCTAAATGATAAATGCGGGTCTGATTTGCGTTTCAAAAATGATCTAGAAATTCGAAAAACTTTATTTTGATAACCTCTAAATATTCCGAGATTTTAAAAATTATTTCTGAGAATCTTTAAGTGATTTTACCTATTAAACGCTCATTAAATTTTGAAATTTTGGTGTCTGAAATCGGAACTATCGTAATAAAATATTAAAATAAAACGAGAGAAAAAGGGGCACAGGGTTAAATCGGGTCCAACCCGTTTTCTTTTATCTCTTCGGCCCAGGTCTCTCTCTCTAATTCTCTCCTCAAAATCTCTCTTGTCTCTCCCGATCCTCTCTCTCTCTCGCTCATCTCTCATCTCTCTCAAATACTCCTTTCTCTCCTATTCTTCTTTATCTGTTCTTGGTTTCTTTTCTTCCCTTTTTCCGATTGCTCCAATTACGGTGAGATTTTCCGGCCATCCTGCTTCAGCAAATTCGTGGTTCTGTTTTGTTCACTATTGTGTGTATATATATAGATAGATACGTATATATATATAAGTGCTTGTGTGTGTGCGTGTTCGAGTATGTGTGGGTGTGTTAGAGTGTGTGCGTGTGTAACACTCGTGTTTATACGTGTGTTCGATTGTTCCTCCTGGTTGTTGCCGCCTGGGTTGGGCGTTTCCCGACCGTGTTTTATTCCGGTTCTGTTTGCAGATGTATTGCGGCAGCGCGTGAGGCGCGTGTGCTGGGTTGTATTTTGTTCAAATGGTTACGTTATTTTACTGATTAAATTTTTTATCTTGCAGCAAAATATTGACTGACGTTTCGTGATAAAATAAATTCGCGCAAGGTTATACTAATTAATCGGTGAAATTCGTGTAGGACGTCCGTTATAAACGGAAACCCGCGAATTTTACTGTCGTCGGCGATGAGCTTCGGCGAGCCGACGGTGGGCGATGATGATTTTTATCTGAGTCCTACACTTATAAATGAAATAAATTAATTTTGAAACGAAAATTACGAATTAAAATATATTAAAAATAAAAATAAAAATAAAATACGAATAACAGTAAGTATTAATTAATAAATTAAGTTCATATTGGTAAATGGGATTAGTGAAAGTGGTTGTGAATTGGATGATTGCGATTGTTGGTTGTTGTTGTGTTGTGAATTTGACGTCGAACTGATTCGACGGGCAGGCCGATAAATAGAGGAAACGCTGCCCGATTTTCGGGAAAATTAATTCCGAAAATACGGGAACGTAACCTATAATTATCGGAGACGTCGAATAATCATATACAATTATATTATATGAACTGGACTGTGATTGAGACAAGATAATTTATGAATAATCGATTACCCTGTTTTTCAAAACGACGAGTATACGTATTTTCTGAAAATAAATACCGAACTGAATTTCGAAGATGTGAACCATAACTGCTATGTGTATTTCGATAATACATATAAACATGAATTCGGTTATAAAATCGTATGGGTAGAATAGGATGACGATTTGATGTTAAGTTTAAGCGGTTATCTGAATTAGGGTATCTCAACCTTGTAGGTTTTAGGGAAGACCCGAGACGTGACATCAGACTAGGAATGATCTAGAGATTAGACATTGAGATCAACGAAGTTCCAACCAAAGGGTCTGAATGTTGGGATCGTATCGAGGATAGGATAGTAGGTGGACGATAAAGCCGAACGGTCAGAGTCGAACCAAAGTCAACCAGTAATAACGGTTAAAACTTATTGAGGCAAGTATTCTGGATTTTTCTTTTAAATACTGCAAGTATTCTTGAATTTTCTTTTAATTACTGCAAATATTTATTCGCTCCTATTCTAAGTTCAGAATAGTTAAATGTTTTACATTTCGCTGCAATTACTCATATTATGCTTGTTCATTTATTCTTGATCCTGTAATTCGATTGCTCTCATGAGCAAATACCCATTCTTTCGGGTTATTTGCGAAAACTGAATTGGGAAGTTTTGACTTCAAAATGGTTTGACATCAAAACACTCTACGGGCTGGATAGTGATACTTTGGGGATTAAGTTTTACTTAATCCTAAGGACCGAAACATAATCGGTGCCTTGAGATGGGCCGTAGTGCCTGGGGACCCGACTGGATCTATACATGTAGGTATAGATCTACACTGTATCCTGACTGATCAGCAGAGTATAAGTGTGAACTAGTGTCCAATCTAATTTATTGTTGATCACCATTAAGGGCATTCCTTCTCGAAAAAAAATGTGTGATTATAGAGTAAAGTTATTCTTTCTTAGTACTCAGTTTCGGAAAATTACGGTGTTTCTAAATAAATTCGAGGTTCAGATTGTTACTGCAACATTAGTTGTGCAGTGATAATTAGAGTCTTGAATGAATTGAGATCTTCTTAATTATTCAACCCGTCCTTATCAGGCTGGTTTAGCAGGCTAAGTTTATGAAAACTTAGTCGATAATGATGGATACTGAATAGTTAGGAATTTCTTGAACGTCGTTTTATAATTAGTTATTCAAGTATGAAGTGTTACCAGAAGCTATTTTGAAAACACGCAATCCCTGAAGCTCTTACAAAAATGTCATTATTCCCTATGTGATTTATAGCAATGCAAATCAAATTGATTTCTAAGTTGATAAAGTATATCCTTTAAATGATTTCGTGTTTCGCTCTTCAAAATATTTCAGAGATTTTGTCTGGAAGTTTTTCTTTGATATTAATATTGAACTCAAAATATATACTTGCTGGGCATTTTTGGCTCACTCTTGCTTTGCAAATTCTTATTTCTGCCAGAATCAGATAAGGATAAAAAAGTGAATAGCTTTGATAGACAACAAAAGTTAGAGAAATTTCCGCTGCGAGAGCTTGAAGGTGTTAGAAGAATGTGACAAATGCATTAGTTTAAAGGTATCTATACTTGTATTTTAATTATTGTGAGTTGTAAAGGGTTAGATTCTTGTTTCATACCATAACCTGTAAACGATCCGGATTCAAGGGGTTATTTATTTATTTCTTTATTTTATGTAAAGATTATTTAGTAACACCAAATCTTGACCCCGGATTTGGGGTGTTACAGTAGCCACAAAGGAGCAAGAAGAGAGGATAACTTGAGAAGACGGCGGCCACACTTCGCTCAAGGGAATTTGGGAATACAATAGAAGAGCGTGTAATCAACCATTAACAAGGTAATCCTCTTTTCGTAATCTTTATCATAAAACGTAGTAACACCCTAAGTCCGTGGTTCCCAACATGGTTCACTCAAGGAAGTTGGATCATTGGTAGTGTTTTGTATTCTTCTTTCATCAGCACTTCCTAATCCAGTTTTATCTCTTGCTTCATTTCCAGTAACTACTCTTGCTTCAAAACCACTTGCAGCAATCTTCAAAGGTTGAGTCTGTTTTGCTTTAGTGAATCCTGGTAGGAGTGTCTTTGATTTATCTTCTGATATCAAGTTAACTTGAGCTATGTCAGAGGTTACTTGCTTCTTCGAAATATCAGAACTTACTGTCTCTTGACTCTGAACAACTTGAGCCATGTCAGAGGTTGTCTTAAGAACTTTTCTTGAAGTCAGAGCAAGATCATCCTTTTCATCAGTGATTTCTTCATTCTCAGGAGGCACATAAACCTTGATAGGTTCACCAACTTTTTCTTTACCCTTGGATCTTGGATCTATCTACAGTTGTGATTTAGCCAATGTTGCTTCAGTATTTTTCCTTTCTTTTATCACAATGCCTTTGAGTTTTGGAAGTATCTTTTTACCAGAAGCTTCAGATTTAGATGTGACTTTCTCTGATTTAAGTCTGGCTTCTTCTTCCATTAAACTCTCCAAGTCCATTCCTGGATTTTCCTGAAGAAATAATTGTCTTGACATTTCTTCATCAAGATCTAAAAGTTCATCAGAACTTATCCTTTTACCAGTATCAGAACTTGTCCAGTGACTTGTGATTTCAGCTTTTCTTGATGAGAAACCTCTACCTTGACTATGACCTCTACCCATTCCAGAGTTTCCTTGGTCATCCTTTTCATCATCCCTCCCCTTCAGTGTCTTATCAGTTTTGCATTTGGACTTAATTACTTTCTCCCCCTTTTTGGCATCAGCAGCTAATAGAAGAGAGACAAGCAATTCCACTGAGGCTTGGATTTCATTAAGTTGAGATTGCTGAGAAGCTTGATTTTTCATAATATCATCAATTTGAGCTTGTTGTTTCTCTTGAGTCTTCTCAATATAAGCAACTCTGTCAAAGGTAGGTTGGAAGAATTTTTTCTTGTCAATCTTCTGAACTTGTTCTTGCTTAATGAATTCTTCCTGAATCTTATGTAATTCTGCATGAGTAGTGGAATGAAGACCTTGTAGATGTTTAGTACTTAATGCAGTGACTCTAAGCTGTGTTTTGAAATCATCAGTAATTAACATCTCATCAGCTTTAGTCAAGTGCTCAGCCAGATGCTTTGCATTTGGAACACATGAAACTGAGTTCCATTCCTTAGTCCACTCATGTCCCGCAGGAGTTTCACTCCAAGGCACTGGTGCTTCTCTTGTAACAAACTTCTTAACAAGTTTAGATTTAAGAACAGTTTGTTGAGGTGCATGTCCTGAAGGACCTGCTTCATCAGCATCTGCAGTTAGAGCAGCATCACCAGTATCTCCAGCATTTACAGCATCAGAACTTACAGAATCAGTATCTTCTGATAAAACAACAGTATGAGTAGCAATAGAGGCTTCAGGATCATCCTCTAATTGCTGATCTGGTTCCAAGTTCTGATCAACATCCATATCTTGATGCTCACCTATATTCTGATCATCAACAACTATATGTAGAGAAGATGTAGTAGATAACTCTGGAGGTTGAGCAGCATCAGTAACAGGTGTTGTTGATGGATTAGTTTCTGTTGGAGCTTCTAAGTAAAGTACTTCAGGAACAACTAGGTTCTGGATATCAATATCAGTACTTGTGCCTGAATGAACAGGAGATACAGCCTTAGGAGACACAGATGGTGTGTTGGCCTTTTCAGTAGCAGCTTCCTTAGTTGGAGTTAATGGAGAAGCAGTGGCTTTAGCAGATTCAGGTTCTTGTGAGATCAGAGATTCCTGATCTCCTTCCTTAGCTGCTGCTTCCTCATCATCTGAAACTGGCCTTTTTGCGCTCTGTTTCTTGTATCTCTTTGAAGATATGGATTCCTTGGGAGTTTCATCAACAGTCATTCTTCTAAGCCTTTTGAGAAGCCTAGATCCCCCAATTTCAGAATCCTTCTGAGAAGTAACTTTCTCAGCTTTTTTAACAACAGGTTCTGATGTAGAAACCTGTTCCTCACTGTCAGATTCATCTCTCAAAACAATCCTCCTTCTCTTCTGAGGTGTTTGGGGAACTATATTTGTCCTCTTAGCCTTGGAAGATGAAGGCTTCACAGGAGATGCTGAGCATGAAGGTTGAACTGTCTGTGAAGTGGAGAGATATGATTTGAGATATTGTCTGAGGGTAGGCTGAGTAGTATGAGTGGTATGTGCTGATGGTTGTTGTGGTGTTTGAGATGTGGTGGTTGGTTGGACATCAGAATAAACAGATCTGTAGGTATCAGGATCATCATTTACTAAGATCAGTTTTACAGATTGAGGAATTTGCAAGGGTCTAACCACCTTCTTCTTAACATCAGCATTTACCAAATCATTAAAGGCTCGTTTTGCAATTTTGAAAGATGGAGTTAAGTCAGTGGTAGGTTGGGGGTTATCAGCACAACAATGATTAAAAATAAGCTGACAAAATCTAGCAAAGTAGACAACATTCCTATCTTCTGTCATCCTATCCCCAATAAAACCTATCACAGCAGTTGCAAAATCAAAATGAGTTTGGTTAATGATAGCATACCCGATGTGCTGACTCATTATAGGAATAGCATCAAAGTTTGAACATTTATTCCCAAAAGCTTTAGTTACGTCAAAGAAGAAGCTCCATTCCTTTCTGATATGAGCCCGTTTCAACTGCCCAAGCTTTGCCAAACTCTGCTCATACCCCAAACTAGCCATGAACTCTTTAAGAGATGATTCTTCCGGGGTTGAAAAAGTACATCCTTCTGGTAGATGTAGGGTCTTGCGAATTGTACCAGGAGTTACCCCATATGTAGAATCACCCACTTCGAAAACAATACTAGGAGTACCATTTTGACCACCATTATCAAAGTTTCCAGTCCTCCAAAATGTCAGAACTTGTTGGCTCGAAAAGGTTGAGGGTTGGGTCAATGCATACCCGATTTCACTGTGTGCAAGAATATCTTGCACAAAATGCAACTCAGACGGAGCTTCAGCATGATCAAGAATTGCAGCATAGTTATTTGGAACAAATTTAGCTCCATCAATGATTAAATCCTTAGGTGCCATGAAAATAATCGAGATGGAAGAGTGCCTGTAAGGTGTTTGATAAAATGTCTAAATGAAAAAAAAAACAACGTCAGGAGAAGAAAGAGAGTAAAAGCAAATAGAGAGATAAAGTATAAAAGTGAATAAAAGATTTAAAAAAATCCTCTCTCTATCTCACTTATACTTTTGAAAAAAAAATGTAACCGTTGGACACCTGTCAGACATGCAGTAATAATGCATAGTTAATGGGCACGAGAAAACAGTAATCATTACTTACCCACTTGCAGTTTTTCAAGGAAAAACTGTTCCACTTACCCAGTAATGCCATTAATCAAGGTAAATCAGTTTATTTCAAAAGTGAAACTGTTTCCACTTAGTAAATTATTATTCACTGCAACACCAATATTCTGAAAAAAATTCGAGTGAGAATGACCAAAATAAATCAAGGGAACAAGTACTGATTAAAAAAAATCAGAACTTAATTTAAATTTAAATTGAAACGGTCATCAGAATATGAATATTTATCAGGATTTATCAATGCATTTCAGAACATCTCAGAGACAAGAACTTGCAAAAAAAAGAAATTTCATTAATATATTAAGAGAATACATTCATGAAATTTAAATTACATCAGAACTTTTACAAGATTGTCCTAAGCTGCTAAACCTAATATCAACAGCTAATGTCCTGAGCTAAGAAGCCTGACAAAGCTGATGATGAAGAAAAATAGGAAGAAGAAAATAAATTATTTCTTCTTTCCACTCTCAACAAAGAGAATAGCGAGTCATATTATTTGCTCCTGCTTTCGAAGACGACGAAGGTGAAGTTCTCTTCGAACTGCCAGCAGATCACGTTTAATAGCCGCTGGAAATTGAATCCAGAGATTGTGAGGGATGTTGGCGATAGGGTATGGAGTTGGAATCCCATTTAAAAAGACATGTACAGTCTCATCGCCATAGTTGTAAAACCAGCCAAATGCAGCCATTTGTGGTGATAAGGAAAAAAAATGAGAGTGAGGTTGTGATAAAAGAGTTGATGTGAAGGCTGATGTGAAGTGGTTGTTTTTATAGGCAAAAGAATGCCAGGAGACGCAAAGAAATTTAATGCTAATAGGTAGAATTAATTCTACCTCGTCTCCCCAGACTTGGAAGAAGGAAAACAGTCATTGGAAGTTTAAGTCAGGGTTAATGCGCACAAGTAACAAGTAAAAATTACTGTACGTGTATGTAAACAACTATCCCTAATGATATTGACTATTAATATTCTACCCAAACATAATCTAATTTAAAATGAAACTATTTTTAGATTTTATCCACAAATAAGTCAAGGAAGGTAAGATTAGAACTTAGACTTATATCAGAACTTAACAGTTATCAGAACATAATTTCTTAACTCGAAAAATGAATGCCTATCTTAGTAAGTCCTCAAACAAATTCTGATATAGATTCTTCAGAACTTAATACTCAGAACATGCAATCAGAACTTGTCCTCAGAATTTGTGTAATGTGACACAGAAACTGTTCATCTAAAATAACATAGATCACCACAGTAATTTTCATCGTTCATATGGAGTGTTTAGTGTGTGCATTAAGCTAAATATCAGACAAAGAGTAAAGTCTGATTCACTTCAGTACATCTTAGAAATAAGGCATTACTAAAACTTTACTAAAAACCTGTCATTATTCTGAAACCTACTATTGAATGAGTTCATGCTTGAGTCCACCTCAACTATTTTTTGCTAATTTTGTGCATCTTTTTAAATTCCATGTTATAGTGGCTTCTCAGTGTAAGTGAGTCACGACTGCTTATCAGAATTTATGCTATTATCAGAGTATTTCTCCAGTAATCATAGAGTGTGAAAGGTCACCAAGAAAATATTTTGCTTTTCTGATGCATAATTACTTAATACCAGCAATGCACTTGGGTCGTCCCTTCCACATTTGTACTCTAGATCTCAAAGGAGTACCTGAATTTTAATCCTTGATTCTTTTCTTTTTCTTTTGATAAGAGAGGTTTATCAGCACTTAGTACATTCAACAGATTTACTAGCATCAGAACTTAACAGATGAGAAGTATTATTCTAGTTTGTGACTTAGTAATAAGATAGACAAAGTAGACTCAACTAAGCTCAATATCAGAATTTGCTTGTGTCAATAGATTTCCACAGAAATAATTACTTCTTACATGGGATCCCTAGTTTATTGAAGACTACTAGGTCAGCATCTAGCACATGTATCCTCATAGGATTGAGTAGTTACATTAACAAACATATCACTATCAGAGTTTAGAAAATTACATCAGACAACAGTCAGTACTTAAGCAAATTTTTAATTAAGCACAGAATACACAAAAAGAGTAATTTCTGTAAATACTGATCATAAAGTCTGATGCATCAGGATAAAACTATGCAGATTTAGAGAAAGAACCTGAAACCATTCCAAGTTCATTTACCAATCTTGTAAAAGTAGCTTCACACAGTGGTTATGTGAAGATATCTACTAGTTGTTGATCTTTTGGAACAAAGTACAATTCCACTGTACCTTCATCCACATGTTCCCTTATGAAGTGGTACCTGATGCTGATGTGCTTTGTGATAGAGTGTTGAACTGGATTACCTGTCATAGCAATAACACTTTGATTATCACAGTAAATAGGGATTTTGAAATATGTTAACCCATAATCCAGTAACTGATTCTTCATCCAAAGAATCTGTGCACAACAGCTTCCTGCAGCAATGTACTCTGCTTCTACAGTTGATGTGGAAATTGACTTTTGTTTCTTGCTAAACCAAGAAACCAATCTGCCTCCAAGAAATTGGCAGCTTCCACTTGTGCTTTTCCCGTCAATTTTGCAACCTGCAGAATCTGCATCTGAGTAACCTATTAGTTTAAAATCTGATTCTCTGGGATACCATAATCCCAGATCAGCTGTTCCCTTAAGATATTTGAAAATTCTTTTCACAGCTGTTAAGTAAGGTTCTCTTGGATCTGCTTGAAATCTTGCACAAAGACAGGTAGCATACATGATATCAGGTCTACTAGCAGTTAGATAGAGTAGAGAGCCAATCATACCTCTGTAATCAGTAATATCTACTGATTTACCAGTATTCTTGTCCAGTTTTGTTGCAGTGGCCATGGGAGTGGATGCACTTGAACAATCTTGCATTCCAAATTTCTTCAGCAAGTTTCTGGTGTACTTAGTTTGACAAATAAAAGTGCCTTCTTCATTCTGCTTGACTTGAAGGCCCAGAAAATAGCTAAGTTCCCCCATCATACTCATCTGATACCTTGACTGCATCAGTTTGGCAAACTTTTTGCAAAGTCTGTCATTTGTAGACCCAAAAATGATATCATCAACATAAATCTGGACCAGAAGTAAGTCATTTCCATGGTTGAGGTAGAACAGTGTTTTGTCTATAGTTCCTCTGTTAAATCCACTTTCCAGAAGAAACTGAGCTAAAGTCTCATACCATGCTCTAGGAGCTTGCTTAAGTCCATAAAGTGCTTTATCAAGCCTGTAGATCTAATCTGGATATTTGGAATCTACAAATCCTGGAGGTTGTTCAACATATACTTCTTCCTCCAATTCTCCATTGAGAAAAGCACTTTTCACATCCATTTGAAAGACAGTAAACTTTTTGTGAGCGGCATAAGCCAAAAATATCCTTATGGCTTCTAACCTAGCAACTGGTGCAAATGTTTCGTCATAATCAATTCCCTCATATTGAGAATATCCTTTTGCAACCATCCTTGCCTTATTCCTTGTAATTATGCCATCACTGTCAGTTTTATTTCTGAATACCCACTTTGTACCAACAACAGATCTATTCTTTGGTCTTGGCACTAGGGTCCAGACTTTGTTTCTTTCAAATTCATTTAACTTTTCCTGCATTGCTTGCACCCAATCAGCATCTTGAAGAGCTTCTTCCACTTTCTTTGGCTCAGTCTGAGAAAGAAAAGAATTTTAAAGACATTCATTTGAAGTACCTGTTCTAGTTCTGACACCTGCATCAGGATTTCCAATTATCAAATCATGTGTATGTGATTTAGTCCACTTCTTTGCAGATGGAAGGTTTTCTCTAGAACTGGATGCTCCCCCATGATCCATGCTGTCTTCATTTTCATTCTCTGATGCCCCCCCTGAAACTATGCTCTCTGAGTTGGATTCTTCAGTATTTAGATTTTCAGAACTATCAGAACTTGGCTTATCAGAACTTGACGAATCAGAACTTGAAGAGCCCGATGTATGCTCCCCCTGCATAGGTGCATCTTCCTTTGGCATAGTCACCACAGTTTCAATAACATCTGAGTTTAATCCATCAGAGTTTGCAGTATCAGGACTTAGATTGTCAGGATTTTCAGTATCAGAATTTGAGTTTTCATTTTCAAATCTCAGCTGATCATGATCAATAAAATCTTCAAGTCCAGTAATCTTCTTGTCATCAAAAGAGACATTGATAGATTCCATGACCACTCTTGTTCTCAAATTATAGACTCTGAAGGCTTTTGTGGAAAGTGGATATCCAACAAAGATTCCTTCATCAGCTTTTAGATCAAATTTGGATAGCTGTTCAGAATGAGTCTTAAGAACAAAACACTTGCATCCAAATACATGAAAATACTTCAGATTTGGCTTCTTTTTCTTCACCATCTCATATGGTGTCTTTCCTTGCTTGTTAATGAGTGTAGCATTTTGAGTAAAACAAGCAGTCTGCACAGCTTCAGCCCAGAAATAGGTTGGAAGCTTTGCTTCTTCAAGCATTGTACGTGCAGCTTCAATGAGAGTTCTATTCTTCCTTTCAACAACTCCATTTTGCTGTGGAGTTCCAGGAGCAGAGAATTCCTTCTTAATTCCATGGTTTTTGCAGAACTCTTCCATTATCAAATTCTTGAACTCAGTGCCATTATCACTCCTTATTGTTGTAATAACCCCAATTTTTGGAAATTTTTGAAACCCTTATGAATAGTGTTTTTGCTGAATGAGAAAACTTTTCATGCCACACTATGTAGGGGTTCTGTTATGGATATTCTAAGATCGTATTAGTATTCCATAAAGTAAATAAGTGTATGTAATGATCGTCAGAATCCAATTCCGAACACTTTGATTTTTCTCGAAAATCCACCAGATACCGAAAGAATTGAGTATAAGGTAACATAAAGGGATTTAAATTCAAGGATTATAAGAGAGGATTATAAAAAGGAATATAATGTATTGAGAAAGGTTAAGGGAACCCAAGTAATAAGATCCCGGGTACGATTCCTCAAACGATCAACGAGAAAGAGAGTTAAGCGAACCGTAAAACAAATAAACGTCCAAGGGGCAAGCACATACAAGTAACATGAGAAGGAAGCTTCTAATATAAGCTAAAACATGTGGTTAGAAGCAAGGTGACATCATCACACCACAAGAATGAGACATGTGGCAAAGTAGTGATGCAAGCAATGACATAAGCAAGTGAAAACAAGATATTTAGCCAATAATTAACCACAACCATGCATTCTTTGCACAAATATCAAGGCAAGACAAGCAAGCAAAATCTCTCCCCCATTTCTTTCTTCTTCCATTCGGCCTTTTCAAGAAATAAAGAAATAGATTTTCAAAACTCAAGTTCTAGGCCATGGAAAATTACAAGGTTTGTTTCCTTGGATCCTATATTTCATAACTTAGTTATACCATGAGTTTAAGATCAAGATTCCATGGTTTGCATAGCTAATCCACTCATCAAAGATGATGATGAATAGTAGTGAATAGTAACTTACTTTGATTTTCTTGATTTTCATGAAAGCTTAAGGTTGATTAAGCATAGATCAAGGTTCCTAGAGGCTTGTTAGTGACTACCCACTCTCCAAGGAAGGTATAAACTCTTGAACCCTTAGTTTTAAGTTTGGTTTGTTTGGATGATAATAGTGCTTAGATGAATGGGTTTAGTTTGATGTTGATGGATGTTGGATTGTTGTTGAATTGGTGATGATTTGGTGTAGTTTAAACTTTGGAAATCGTTAGGTTATAGCCGTCGTAATGCCCGATTTTCTATAAACTGTTTTGTGATTAACTGTTGGACCCGAACACCCACTTCTATAAACTAACCACTTCCATGCTTAGATAGGTTATGTTTCAAGCTTCGTTTTGATATGTGGTTTGCTTGAATCCGATGTACGGTTTAGGAGAAACGACCGTTTTACGTAACGGTGTTTCGCGAACGAACCTTTACCCCTCGCCTTACTTTGAAACCTTCGTTAAGGCCCTTAAATGACTAATTGGAGCATGAAACATTTATGTAGAGTGTGTTAGGCAGTTGATAAGACACTCGCGAAAGAATCGCCTTAAAACTCGTAATGGGTAAATTATTAAAAATGGTGGAGCCGAGGGTACTCGAGCGACTTAAGTAAATCGTTAAGCGCAAAACGAGCGTTAGAGTCTGAGTCGGTTAGAGTATAGATTTACAAGTGACTTTGGTTTAATTCCAACTTACTTGTTGCTTATAGGTTACCAGACTCGTCCCGAGCCATTCGTAACCCCCAGTCGCTCAGGCAAGTTTTCTACCCGTTATACTGTTGTTGTGATGTAAATATATGTATATGCATTATCTTGTGATATTGCATGATTGTTATTAGCAAATTTTGCGATATATTGGAGCATGCTGATATGGTATATATGCATGTCTGTTTCATAATCTGGTTATCTATATGTTGATTTCAATGCTTATAGTTGCATAATACCTATGCTAGAAATAAGCAAGTAGTTGCGTATACCCTTAGTATAGGGGATAAAAGGTGAACATATTTCTAAACCGGGAGTCGATGTTCCCGAGTATATTATATATATATATATATATATATGGATATAGTTTTTAAAACTATTGACCGAATAAGGTTTATTCGATACCTTTATTTTACTTAATTGAATATTATTTTGAATATTCATTCGAGGGCTTATGACTCAGTTTATTTTATTATTTGAATATTATTTGAATATTCATTCGAGGGCTTATGACTCAGTTTATTTTATTATTTGAATATTATTTGAATATTCATTCGAGGGCTTATGACTCAGTTTATATTATTATTGAATATTACTTGGATATTCATTTGAGGATGTATGACTCCTTTATTTTATGAATATTATTTATAGTATTCATTCGAGGTATTATGACTCCGCTTATTACTTAATAATATTCTTTATTGTATTAAAGAATAAGGTGTCGATAATCAAACTTATTTTTGATTATTCAAATAAAGATATTACTTTCGTATAAGTATATCTTTGATTATTTGCTACTCGTTTCAAGTATAAGTTTTAATACTTCTACTTCAATTATTTTTATAAAGATTATTCTTTATGGGAATATTATTTAAATAATAATATTCAGATATTTTCTAATATATTGGGACTGATTTATTTTGTTAAATCAGCATCACTCCAAACATTCTTAAAAATATTTTGCGAGTCTTCAAAATGATTTTTAAAAGTTAGAGCGGATCCCAAAACTCATTTTTATATTTAAGATCCTCCTTTCGAAGGGGATTTAAATACTCGCTCAAAACCTGAGGGATCCGGCTCTGTGGTGTGTTTTATATTCGCAACAAGGTTGCTGTCTTGATAAAAGAGTTTTTGATTACTTACCCAATACTCGGGAAGTAAAATTCTTGGAACAAGTTAATCCATTAACAGGCATCGCCTGGGAATATCGGTGAGTTTTCCTTTCCAACTAGATACGACTTCTTGGTGGAGCCGTATCAACAAGTTTCTACTTGGGGAAAGGGGGGACGAGCTTTACGTTTCAGAGTCATGGATTTCATCTGAACTAGGAGTGGCGTAAGTGGTCGAGTAGCGCCGGCCCAGCCTTATTATATTGGCCCAAATGGCCTGGAAGTTCCGCTAAGGCGGTCCATTCCTTAGGAGTTCAGTGTTCGGTTGACAAGTAAATCCGACAGGTTCTCCTCTACATGTAGAAAATGGTGGGGTTGCACTACTACGACTGATCATCGTAAGTGGTCTTCCTGGCGCGGTAAACTCCCGTAATGAGTTCATCATCCAATTGGATATTTCTGCAACACTACCCAGAGCACTTCGATAGAAAGGCTACGGTTGGGCGATTGTTGAGTGTTGGCAGGGTCAAGTTTTCAAAATGATGTTTGCATCAAATGAAGTATCTCGTAACTTCATTTTATTTTGATGATATTTTAAAGATTTAATCTATTCAAATCTGGTCTTGTAGTCTCATCTATGTGATGAACTTTTGAACTAATTATAACTTGAACGGTGGTAGTTCAAGTAGTATTTAGAAAAGATATAAGTATATTGGAGTATCTTGTAACTTTATCTTTTAAACTTATATCTAGTAAATGATTATCTTACGAATGACAGAGACTTTCAGAAAAACATTGAGACAAGGTTAGATATATGAGATCACCTTGCAACGATATTTTTTATACAGTTATACACTGGGACTTTGTGTATATTATGCATGGAAGAGGACTTCCAATATTTTGAAAAGTATATATGTATATATATATATACTGAATATTTTGCGACTTCATCGCATTAAGATATCAACTTGGTTCATTTCTTTTGACCAAGACTTTCATGAGTACTAAGAGAAGGCTCATATACTATTAATCATTATACATATTATTTTGGTGGGCTTGCTGCTCACCCTTGCTTTCTTCTTTCATCACACAACATCAGATAGACAAGATGAACCGGACCAAGCTCCCAATTCGCAAGAGGTTAGGAGACGTTCCGCAGTTTTCTAGAAGCACTGATGCCGCCATAGCTGAGGTAGGAACTACCAATAGGCTAGGCTTTCAACTTTTGATGTATCAGATTATGTATATTTATGAATTGTAATAATGGCAAAGAAATGTAAATTTATTCAGAAACCTGTTTAAGGTGTATTGGCATATAATTGTGGAATAAAATGACTTGTGGTTATTTTTGGATGTTCATCTCCGAGACTATAACGTGTGGTGTGTGTGTTTATTGTGGGGTCACAGTACATAGTAGTTGAGTAATTATTAAGATTGGGTGTTATTAAGGGAAATGGAACTCGTGACAACCCGGATCCCCGACCCCGGATTTGGGGGTGTTACAGAAATGGTATCAGAGCTAAGCGTTATAAACCTCAGAGATGATGGGACGTTAAGATAATAAGTTAACTAAGATAATAAGAACTCTTGCCAAGTTCATAGTCGGGCTACCTAACGTAGCACTGACAGTTAAAACCCTTATGGGAACCCTTATAAATATCGTGATAGGAGCGTAGTTCGTTATCGTATATAGTAGCGGGACTCCGAACCCTAAGGTTGAGGAGCAACATCGCGATGATATTTTATTACTAATTGGAGATCGGATTGTGGATCCGATAGAGTGTCCTAATGCAGGACCGGATGATGTTGATATTGAGGATTAGCGGTTGAGGATGTTGTCCTAGAAGGGATAGTTGTTGAGGAGGATCCCATGGAAGATCCTGACAGGATTGGATAAAGGACCACTGATGAATTGATGACCATGGTTTGGTCGACTACTAGAGGTAGGATTGGCCGGTCACTACCGGAGGTTCGTTCAAGTTGTAAAGATAGTAGCCCCTTTAACGCGGCTTACTCGTAAGACTGAGAAGTTCGAATGGACAGAGAAATGCGAGAACAGCTTTCAAAAACTGAAGCAGAGGTTGGTGATGGCCCCTATGCTGGCGTTGCCGGATGGAAAAGGATATTTTGTGAAGTGTAGTGACGCTTCGCACAAGGGCTTAGGGTGCGTGCTTATGCAGCACGGTAAGGTAATCGCGTACATGTCAAGACAATTAAGGTAGTATGAAATTCGATATCCCCGCTCATGAGCTTAGGCTCGTGGCAATAGTTTACCCTAAAGATTGGAGGCACTACTTGTATGGAGAGAAGTGCGAGAATTACCTAAGCCATAAGTGCTCTAGTACATTTTTACGTAGAAAGAGCTCAACATACGCCAGAGGAGGCGGTTAGAGCTAATCAAGAATTATGATTGGGAGATTCTTTATCATTCGGGGAAAGCCAATATGGTGGCTGATGCCCTTAGTAAAAAGGAGAGACTCAAGATGATAATGTCCTTTGGAGAGTTTATAAGAGATTTTGAGAAAATGGAAATAGTAGTGAAGGTAACCGGAGCCGGTACCGAAAAGCTGTTTGAGATAGCAATACAGCCCGAATTATTGGAAAAGAACATATTGTGCCAGTAAAAGTGATGAATGAAGGCAGAGAGCCAACAAATAGATATGAGATTAATACCGAGAGAGATGATAAGGGAATAATGAGGTATTCCCATAGAATTTGGGTTCCAAATGTTTAAGAGCTTAAAGATGAAATCTTAGATGAAAGCTAGTTTGAGGAATAAGAGTTAGAGCAAACCCTGAACGTGATAGTCAGGGAGGTTGCCACCAAGACAAAAAGGAACCCATAACATGATGAAGTGGAAAATGAGGATTTTAAATTAAAAGATGACCCCAATTATGGGGAGTAGGATGAAACATTTCATACTAAGGAAACAGAAAGTCGAGTAAGGAAAGGAGACCCGAGATGGTACTCCTATACGGCAATTCATGGACCTGTCTAGACAGAACTTAGACTATTATCCCCAACCACCACCTTGAGGAAACAATGTGGTGTGAAATTCTTTCAGGACCTCTAAGTCGCTAAGCTCTCAGAGTTCCAAGGAACAAGCTGACCCAGTCGAGGCACGAGCCTGGCTAAAGGAAATAGAGGAATCATTTGAGATTCTAAATGATTGATGAACCACAAAAGACTATTTTGTCACTTACCCTCCTAAGAGAGAGACCACCCGCTGGTGAAAGACCAAGAAAGGCACGGAGCCAGAGGTTAGAATAAACTGATTTAAGTTCAGTCAATTGTTTTCGGGAAAGTAATTCCCAAAGATAAGGAGATAGTGTAAAAGCTTTGGAGCTAGAACAAAGGCAGACGAGTATGATAAATTATGAATCTAAGTTGTAAAAGTTGTCAAGATTCGTTCTGAGGACACGAATCCAGAATGACGGGATGTTTGAAATCAATGTTTATGTTGTGTTGGTCCATGAAATAACGATAAGAGAAAGGAAAATAAAAAGAAACTGAAGTGGAAAGGAATATAAAGGCAATAGAGTTTGAGGAATGATAAAGGAATTGGGTATGAGGAAACCCTAAAGACTCGTAGCAATAGAAATAGAAAAAGTATGTAATCATCAGGATGAGGGTGATTCACCATGAGTTAAAATTGTTGGGTGAAGGCATAAGAGATACATATATTTTATCCCCTGTAAGTTGGGAGGATTTGAGGAAAACTTGAGATAGTTCGAAGGTTAAATATGAGACGCGGATAGACTGAGGAGACAAGGAAGTAAGAAATTAGGAAAATTGGATGAAGTAAGTGACCTTCAAGAATGTGAAGTGTAAGACCGGTGGCTTGATACCCAGAAAGGGAGACGCCAGGTATGAGAGATATCCCAACATTGAGGTGACTGTTGAGAAACAATAAAAGTAAATAAGGAATTATTAAGAAGAAGTTCACGTTGAACACGACCAATATCTTCCAGAACATCCTTGTTATCGTTACCAAATTAGGCAAGACAAGCGGATAACCGTTGTTATCTTTTGGAGGCCATATGGATTGACCTCAATATGAATAAGGATGCTATTATGAAGTTAGGTATAGACTATCGAGGTGGGAATGATGAATATGATAATCTATCAGGGATATATGACTTTATTTATCCATGGAAGGATGCTTGTACCTTTTTAAAGGTGGAATTAAGGATAGAACATCGGTAACTTAAAACGAATCCTAGGGGAATGCCTAAAGGTTGGCATTTCACCCTTAATAGGGATAGTATGAGTTTTGACAGTATGAATTGGAAAGGATTAAGGTAATAACAACCTTTAAGAATCAATGGAGAAATTTTTTCAGAAGTATATAGACAATGATTCTGGTATTAATAAATGGTATCTTGATATGCCCTGTATCTAGGGAATACAGGAGGAACGATTCAAGGATAACCTTAGAGGTTTTACAAGGAGAAAGGTAATATTCAAAATTCTCAAGAATAGAAATGTTGATAAAGGAAATATGACGTAATTATAATGATGCCAAGTGAGGCACGTGTTAAACCACGAGAAGGTATGGATCGAACCAGTAATGGTCGAAATTATTCAGGGAAATTAGGACTTAAGATAAAAGATGTTCTAAGTATGATTAAAAGTCAGTCGTGACAGTGATTAACCTCTAAAGACTGAGGCAATAACTTATGGAAAAATGGTGATAATTTTTTTATTTTTACTCATCAGACTTTAAAGAAAACATCTTCACATAAGCTGCGATTGAAATGAGATAGAAAATTATTTGGAGGTGGTTAAAATGACATTGACTGTAAGGAAATTTTACTATCAGGAAAGGCCAAAGAGGTGGCCGACACTTTAAAGGTAAAAAGATAATTATCGGCGCTCGTGCCAGGAGAATACAATGATAATGGTTAAAGCCGTGAAGATTGTATTATGATTTGAAAGATTGACATTCCTTCTGATGACTGTGCAATACCCAACCGTAATAGTAGTTGGTAAAGGTTTAATTTGTGTAATCGCCATGAACGGGCTATCTATCTTAGAAGGTCCTATCTTGAGATAAGCCAGGACCATGTTTCAAAAAGGACCAAACAAACCTTTGAGTTAAGTCTTCTATTGAAGGCATATGATTAAGAATGGTATTAACCTGCTATCGGTGCTTTGATTGAAACTCTTCTGCAATTTTATATGCTTCATGTCATGTATGTATGTCAGGATCAGGAGTGTACTCCATGAATCATGAATGGTGATTATGTTACCTCCTTAGAAGGATTTGATACGACATGTATGGACTCCGTATGGTTAGCTATTAAGACTTCATGGAAAATGAATGACGACAGTAGGTCAGTGGTGGACCATAGTAAGGCAGCAATGATTCTGCGAGTATTGAGCTGATTACAACCGTGAGAGTTGTATTGGAATGGGTGTTGAGATTGAGTACCACTAATCGGGTCGTGGTAGTGTATAAGTTATCATTGATAGACTAATTAAGTAGAGTATCTACCTAGTGAATAATTATTCTTTCTTATCAATAGAGAGTCGTATTATTATACGAGGAAGGTTGCGGTGCAAGCATAGAATTCTAGTAATGATGATGTCTAGAATGAGATCCCAGATTCGATTTTCGATGTCGAGGGAGTTTCAAAGGTGATTGTGTATAAGCTCGAGGAAGAGTGTGGGTCCATAGAATGATGGACGGGATAGCGAAAATATTTAGGCATGGGAAATACGAGGCTATAATGCTTAATGTTGATTTATATACGTATATGATTTGTTCTCCTATGACAAACCTCTATAGTTCAGAGGTAGGTTCCAAGCCAGATATTTTGTGGCAGTATATTTTTTTCATATATACAATTCTCTTCAAATTGTTCTTTTCTCTTCTTTTCATTTCATGTAAGCTGAGAAGAACAACCCTTCCAGAAAGGGGAGGTATTGCCGAATGACTATCTATCTGTGTGATAGAAGCCTAGTAGGATACCAGCTATTGTTTAATTGCTTGTCAAGTACTAAAGGCTGGCCACCTTCTGTACTAACAATGCGATATAACAAGTGTTCATAATCATAGTGATCTCTCAATAAATTCTTTTACTTCTATATGAAGGATCAAGCTTTCGAAAATAGAAACAGCTGAAAAAGGAGTAATAAAGTTGTGGTAGTATTCGAAATGGAAACACATTCGTGATACTAAGGTTGGCATGGTTATTAAAAGGTTATAGAACGCTAACGAGCAAAAGTATAACCAGTATAATATTAGGAACGGAAGGTAGTAGTGATTACGAACTGGAAAAGAATGGGTATTGAGAAGCAAAAGCTCTAATGTTAAAGCTATAATGAGAGTCTGTGCAATAGACTTGAAAGAATTTGGAATGATCACTTAACACGGATTGAGTTTTCTTACGACAATAGATCGTATGTCAGGTATCGAGATGTCGTCTTATGAGATCCTTGAGGGAAGATAATGTCGATCTCCCTTATGTTAGAATGAAGTTGTAGAGCGCAAGATGCTCAGACCAGCAGTGGTCCAAAGGACCAAGGATTTAATAGATTTAATCAGAGGACGGCTGGTAGTAGCCCAAGATGGACATAAGAAGTATGTTGATTTGACACGAAAGGACAAAGAATAGGAAGTAGGGGACCTAGTGTTGTTATAGGTATTCCCTTGGAAAGGAAGGATGAGGTTCGGAAAGAAAGGGAAGCTAAGTCCACGAATTGTTGGACCCTTGGATATATTAAGACATATTGGGAAGATAGCATATGAGCTAGCCCTACCCCCGAATATGTAGCAAGTTCATAACGTGTTCCACGTATCAATGTTAAGAAAATGTAATTCGGATGCCAGATAAATAGGGGCATATGAGTGCATAGACATGCAACCAGAAGTAACCTATATGGAGCAACCAGGAAGGGTTATAGATCGAAAAGGGACAAGTGCTTAGGAGAAGGGTTATCAAACTAGTCAGAGTTTGGTGGTAGAACCACAATGTGGGAAAATTTACTCGAGAGTTAGAAAGTGCAATGCTAAGAGAGTATCCCTATTCATTTTCTATTTGATTCCGGGACGGAATCCTTTTAAGGAGGGGAGACTGTAATAACCCCAATTTTTGGAAATTTTTGAAACCCTTATGAATAGTGTTTTTGCTGAATGAGAAAACTTTTCATGCCACACTATGTAGGGGTTCTGTTATGGATATTCTAAGATCGTATTAGTATTCCATAAAGTAAATAAGTGTATGTAATGATCGTCAGAATCCAATTCCGAACACTTTGATTTTTCTCGAAAATCCACCAGATACCGAAAGAATTGAGTATAAGGTAACATGATTAAAGGGATTTAAATTCAAGGATTATAAGAGAGGATTATAAAAAGGAATATAATGTATTGAGAAAGGTTAAGGGAACCCAAGTAATAAGATCCCGGGTACGATTCCTCAAACGATCAACGAGAAAGAGAGTTAAGCGAACCGTAAAACAAATAAACGTCCAAGGGGCAAGCACATGCAAGTAACATGAGAAGGAAGCTTCTAATATAAGCTAAAACATGTGGTTAGAAGCAAGGTGACATCATCACACCACAAGAATGAGACATGTGGCAAAGTAGTGATGCAAGCAATGACATAAGCAAGTGAAAACAAGATATTTAGCCAATAATTAACCACAACCATGCATTCTTTGCACAAATATCAAGGCAAGACAAGCAAGCAAAATCTCTCCCCCATTTCTTTCTTCTTCCATTCGGCCTTTTCAAGAAATAAAGAAATAGATTTTCAAAACTCAAGTTCTAGGCCATGGAAAATTACAAGGTTTGTTTCCTTGGATCCTATATTTCATAACTTAGTTATACCATGAGTTTAAGATCAAGATTCCATGGTTTGCATAGCTAATCCACTCATCAAAGATGATGATGAATAGTAGTGAATAGTAACTTACTTTGATTTTCTTGATTTTCATGAAAGCTTAAGGTTGATTAAGCATAGATCAAGGTTCCTAGAGGCTTGTTAGTGACTACCCACTCTCCAAGGAAGGTATAAACTCTTGAACCCTTAGTTTTAAGTTTGGTTTGTTTGGATGATAATAGTGCTTAGATGAATGGGTTTAGTTTGATGTTGATGGATGTTGGATTGTTGTTGAATTGGTGATGATTTGGTGTAGTTTAAACTTTGGAAATCGTTAGGTTATAGCCGTCGTAATGCCCGATTTTCTATAAACTGTTTTGTGATTAACTGTTGGACCCGAACACCCACTTCTATAAACTAACCACTTCCATGCTTAGATAGGTTATGTTTCAAGCTTCGTTTTGATATGTGGTTTGCTTGAATCCGATGTACGGTTTAGGAGAAACGACCGTTTTACGTAACGGTGTTTCGCGAACGAACCTTTACCCCTCGCCTTACTTTGAAACCTTCGTTAAGGCCCTTAAATGACTAATTGGAGCATGAAACATTTATGTAGAGTGTGTTAGGCAGTTGATAAGACACTCGCGAAAGAATCGCCTTAAAACTCGTAATGGGTAAATTATTAAAAATGGTGGAGCCGAGGGTACTCGAGCGACTTAAGTAAATCGTTAAGCGCAAAACGAGCGTTAGAGTCTGAGTCGGTTAGAGTATAGATTTACAAGTGACTTTGGTTTAATTCCAACTTACTTGTTGCTTATAGGTTACCAGACTCGTCCCGAGCCATTCGTAACCCCCAGTCGCTCAGGCAAGTTTTCTACCCGTTATACTGTTGTTGTGATGTAAATATATGTATATGCATTATCTTGTGATATTGCATGATTGTTATTAGTAAATTTTGCGATATATTGGAGCATGCTGATATGGTATATATGCATGTCTGTTTCATAATCTGGTTATCTATATGTTGATTTCAATGCTTATAGTTGCATAATACCTATGCTAGAAATAAGCAAGTAGTTGCGTATACCCTTAGTATAGGGGATAAAAGGTGAACATATTTCTAAACCGGGAGTCGATGTTCCCGAGTATATTATATATATATATATATATATGGATATAGTTTTTAAAACTATTGACCGAATAAGGTTTATTCGATACCTTTATTTTACTTAATTGAATATTATTTTGAGTATTCATTCGAGGGCTTATGACTCAGTTTATTTTATTATTTGAATATTATTTGAATATTCATTCGAGGGCTTATGACTCAGTTTATTTTATTATTTGAATATTATTTGAATATTCATTCGAGGGCTTATGACTCAGTTTATATTATTATTGAATATTACTTGGATATTCATTTGAGGATGTATGACTCCTTTATTTTATGAATATTATTTATAGTATTCATTCGAGGTATTATGACTCCGCTTATTACTTAATAATATTCTTTATTGTATTAAAGAATAAGGTGTCGATAATCAAACTTATTTTTGATTATTCAAATAAAGATATTACTTTCGTATAAGTATATCTTTGATTATTTGCTACTCGTTTCAAGTATAAGTTTTAATACTTCTACTTCAATTATTTTTATAAAGATTATTCTTTATGGGAATATTATTTAAATAATAATATTCAGATATTTTCTAATATATTGGGACTGATTTATTTTGTTAAATCAGCATCACTCCAAACATTCTTAAAAATGTTTTGCGAGTCTTCAAAATGATTTTTAAAAGTTAGAGCGGATCCCAAAACTCATTTTTATATTTAAGATCCTCCTTTCGAAGGGGATTTAAATACTCGCTCAAAACCTGAGGGATCCGGCTCTGTGGTGTGTTTTATATTCGCAACAAGGTTGCTGTCTTGATAAAAGAGTTTTTGATTACTTACCCAATACTCGGGAAGTAAAATTCTTGGAACAAGTTAATCCATTAACAGGCATCGCCTGGGAAATATCGGTGAGTTTTCCTTTCCAACTAGATACGACTTCTTGGTGGAGCCGTATCAACAAGTTTCTACTTGGGGAAAGGGGGGACGAGCTTTACGTTTCAGAGTCATGGATTTCATCTGAACTAGGAGTGGCGTAAGTGGTCGAGTAGCGCCGGCCCAGCCTTATTATATTGGCCCAAATGGCCTGGAAGTTCCGCTAAGGCGGTCCATTCCTTAGGAGTTCAGTGTTCGGTTGACAAGTAAATCCGACAGGTTCTCCTCTACATGTAGAAAATGGTGGGGTTGCACTACTACGACTGATCATCGTAAGTGGTCTTCCTGGCGCGGTAAACTCCCGTAATGAGTTCATCATCCAATTGGATATTTCTGCAACACTACCCAGAGCACTTCGATAGAAAGGCTACGGTTGGGCGATTGTTGAGTGTTGGCAGGGTCAAGTTTTCAAAATGATGTTTGCATCAAATGAAGTATCTCGTAACTTCATTTTATTTTGATGATATTTTAAAGATTTAATCTATTCAAATCTGGTCTTGTAGTCTCATCTATATGATGAACTTTTGAACTAATTATAACTTGAACGGTGGTAGTTCAAGTAGTATTTAGAAAAGATATAAGTATATTGGAGTATCTTGTAACTTTATCTTTTAAACTTATATCTAGTAAATGATTATCTTACGAATGACAGAGACTTTCAGAAAAACATTGAGACAAGGTTAGATATATGAGATCACCTTGCAACGATATTTTTTATACAGTTATACACTGGGACTTTGTGTATATTATGCATGGAAGAGGACTTCCAATATTTTGAAAAGTATATATGTATATATATATACTGAATATTTTGCGACTTCATCGCATTAAGATATCAACTTGGTTCATTTCTTTTGACCAAGACTTTCATGAGTACTAAGAGAAGGCTCATATACTATTAATCATTATACATATTATTTTGGTGGGCTTGCTGCTCACCCTTGCTTTCTTCTTTCATCACACAACATCAGATAGACAAGATGAACCGGACCAAGCTCCCAATTCGCAAGAGGTTAGGAGACGTTCCGCAGTTTTCTAAAAGCACTGATGCCGCCATAGCTGAGGTAGGAACTACCAATAGGCTAGGCTTTCAACTTTTGATGTATCAGATTATGTATATTTATGAATTGTAATAATGGCAAAGAAATGTAAATTTATTCAGAAACCTGTTTAAGGTGTATTGGCATATAATTGTGGAATAAAATGACTTGTGGTTATTTTTGGATGTTCATCTCCGAGACTATAACGTGTGGTGTGTGTGTTTATTGTGGGGTCACAGTACATAGTAGTTGAGTAATTATTAAGATTGGGTGTTATTAAGGGAAATGGAACTCGTGACAACCCGGATCCCCGACCCCGGATTTGGGGGTGTTACAATTGTCTTCACAGAATCTTTGACCAATTTATCCAGTTGTTTGACATGATTAATCAAGATAGATGCAGTTGCACTTTTTGTGTGCAAGAAGTACACCCATGTGTATCTGGTGAACTCATCCACTATGACCATAGCATATTTCTTCTTTGCAATAGACATGACATTTACTGGACCAAATAGATCAACATGTAGTAGGTGATAAGGCTCAAGAATTGATGATTCAGTCTTGCTCTTGAATGAAGATTTTCTTTGTTTGGCCTTCTGACAAGAATCACAAAGGCCATCAGGAGCAAATACTGACTTTGGCAGTCCTCTCACAAGATCTTTCTTGACCAACTCATTTATATTGTTGAAATTTAAATGAGACAGTTTCTTGTGCCAATTCCAGCTTTCTTCAATTGATGCTCTACTCATCAGACAGATTGCAGAACCATCAGTACTTGTTGAAAGCTTAGCTTCATAAATGTTACCACGCATGTATCCTTTCAGAACAACTTTGCCTTTAGATTTACTCACAACTTCACAGTGTTCTTCAAAGAAATCAACATGATAACCTCTGTCACAAATTTGACTTATACTCAGCAGATTGTGTTTAAGTCCTGAGACCAGAGCTACTTTTTTAATGATGACATTTCCAAGATTGCTATTGCCATATCCCAATGTTTTTCCAATGTTGCCATCTCCATAAGAAACACTTGGGCCAGCTTTCTACACAAAGTCTGATAGCAGGGCTTTATTTCCAGTCATATATCCTGAATATCCATTGTCCAGAACTAGGATATTTTTCCTATTGCCCTGCAATTACAAAGACCACTAATGATTAGTTTTAAGGACCCAGACTTGCTTGGATCCTTTGGCCTTATTAAGTTTGTTAACATTTGCAGCGGATTTAGCATCAGAGTTTATGTTAACATTTTTCTTATCAGAACTTACACTATCAGACTTTGAATCAGAATTTACACTAGAATGAACAATGGAAACTTTCTTTAAAGAAGGTTTTATTTGATAATAATCATAGTACAAACTATGATATTCCTTACAAGTATAAATGGAATGCCATAAACTACCACAATAAAAACAAGGATTTTGTGGCTTATATCTAACAGACTGACTCTTAACTCCTAACTTTGAAGGTAAGGAGTTTATGTTCTTATTCTTCCTGCAAAAAGAGGCCAAATGGTTAGAACTTCCACAGTTATGACACGTTTTCCTAGGAGCTTTAGGAATAGACTTATAATCATTGCTTTTATTCACACCTTCCTTTCCATTCCTATTTTTCCTAGGTGATTTTACCTTGTTTGTGTTCTTAACATCTTTCAGCTTATGCTTAAACTGCTTCTTAGTCATTAAACCTATGTTTACTTCAGCTGTCTTTTCCTGTTTAAGTTTGTCAGAAGTTAATCCCTCTTTAACTTCTGATTTCTCGTTATCAGACTTTACAGTTACAAACTTAACAGGTTTTAACTTTGGCTTTTGCTTAACAACAGGCTTAATTTCTACAGTTCCTTTATCATTCTTATCATCTACATAACCTAAGCCCTCTTTCCAGTTTTCACTACTTAGCAAATTTTGAGTTGTTCTACCAGAGTTAGTCCAAGTCCTGTTAATCTCTCTTTCCTTTTCTAACTCAGTTTTTAGAGATTCATTCATTTTTAGCACTTCATCCCTAACATAAAAAGCATCATCTCTATCCTTCTGAGTTTGATGGAACATAACTAACTCTTTTTCTAAGAAATCATTTCTTTTCTTAAAAGCAAGATTTTCAGAAGTTAATATTTCACATGTTAAAGTTTGATCTCTATAACTAACAAACATGGTTTTAAGATATCTTCTCAACTCATTAATATCATCAATATGAAAAGCATAAGTAGTCTGAGGTACCTTTGATTCAACAGCTTCAGAACTGCTTTCAGCACTTGCTTTATCAGCATTTGCCATCAAAGCATAATTCTCCTCACTTTCAGAGTCTGAGGTGTCTGTCCAGCTTTTCTTCTTTGTGACAAGAGCCTTGCCTTTGTCACCCTTCACTTTCTTGCAATCAGGAGATATGTGGCCTTTCTCACCACAGTTATAGCATTTGATATTGGTATAATCTCCTATATCAGACTTTCCTCCTCTGCCCTCAGATCTTCTGAAATTCTTCTTATCAGAACTTGTGCCTTTCCTGGAAAACTTATTTCCCTTCCTGAACTTCCTGTATGCTATCTTTGTGATCCCTTTCACCATAAGAGCACACAGCTTCATCATCTCCTCATCAGCATCAGTCTCAGGCAAGCTTTTAGAATCTGAGTCATCATCACTTTCAGAACTTGATGACTCTGTATCAGACTTTGTGAAAAGAGCTTTACCCTTGTCTTTCCTTGAGGTAGCTGCCTTGGGGGATTCTTCTTCAGCTTTAAGAGCAACTGTCCTTGACTTTCCTCCTTTCCTCTTGCTTCTTTGTTCCATCTCAAGTTTATGAGTCTTGAGCATTCCATAAATTTCATCAAGAGTTGCTTCATCAAGATAGTAGTTGTCTCTTATTGTTGTTGCCTTCAAATCCCAGCATTCAGGAAGAGCTAACAGGAATTTAAGGTTTGAATCTTCAAGATCATACTCCTGATTAACCAGTGACAAATCATTCAAGAGTTTGACAAATCTATCATATAAATCAGTCAATGACTCATTAGCCTTTGAGTCAAAGTGTTCATACTCTTGAGTGAGTATTATCTTCCTGTTCTTCTTAATTGTATCAGTTCCTTGACACCTTATTTCCAGAGCATCCCATATCTCCTTTGCATTCTTGCAGTTAATTACCCTGTTTGACATTACATTATCAATGGCACTATGTAGTAAGTGTCGTACCTTAGCATCCTTAGCAATTGATGCGATATCTTCAGCAGTATAATCACTCTTCTCCTTTGGTACAGTCTTTGCTGCTTTACCTGCAACTGCAACAGCGAGCTTGGTTGGTTTGTGAGGTCCTTCCTTGATTCTATCAAGATATTCTGGATCTGTAGCTTCCAGAAACATGGTCATCCTCACCTTCCATATGGCATATTCAGATGGTCTCAGTATGGGAACTCTGATGGTCTCATACCGACTTTGAATTTGTGTCTTTGGAGGTTCTTCAGTTTTGGTAGGCTTAGTTGGAGTTTCTGTATCAGACATGATTATGTTTGGATCTTAAACTGTATGTGTGTTAACAGATAGTCCCTGATACCACTTGTTAGGTCACACACACACTGTAGAGGGGGTGAATACAGTGTAAAGTACAATCAAATCGAACTTTAATAACTCAAGTAACAGAAAATAAACTTTATTGAAACAATAAACTCTGTTACAGTATGAAACTGTTACCTCTCAGTGATGAACAAATATCACGAGAGCTGCTAGGGTTACAATTAATAATCTTCTCGAATATGATAACACTTATAGTGTAAACCCTATGTTTGTGTTTATATACTACACAGTTACAAGATAATCGCTAATTGATATGGAATATAATTCTGCTTCCTAAAATATATCAATCAGATATCTTTTCTTCCAAGTATTCTATTCTTCATAGAATTCCTTCTTCATGCATATCTCTTCTTATGTTTATCTCAATCTTCTTTCCTTTAATCAGCTACTGTCCTTATCTGATCGTCCTTCAGTACTTAAGTTCTGATATCCATTATCTGATAATTATCTCCTGATAATATAAGTACTGATATCCTTAAGTCCTGACTTCCAGTAAGTATTGATTTATCCTGATTAAGTAAGATCTGAAAACTAAACATAAATCATATTAGCCATGACATTATCAAATATATCTAACAGAAGGGTTTTATTTATAGAAAAGAAAGTAGAAACTGAAGAGACTCTTTGATTGACAATGCAATAATTAGACATAATAAGCATACACGATTACGCGTAATCTAGGAAAGCAAAAAGTAATCTCTCTCTTCATATTCCTATTCCCAATGTAAATACTCAAGTAACAACGCATACTTGCATCAGTAGCTAACCCATTTAAGCAATTAAAAGATATTCCACTCACTCACTGATTAATTAGAAATACTGTTAACAATTTATTTCGAATAAACTCAAAATAATCAATGAAGTATAACAGTCAATCATGGTTTGACCATTATTAGTATCTTAATTACTAGTATCAGGATTTAACAACTACTGACATAAACTATTAGTAAAAACAAGTTTAACTAATAACAGAGTTTATAAGCATAATCAGTAGTTTAACATGCAATTTTCACATAACATCATTCAGCATAGTTTGTATGTTATCATGGTATCAAGCATTTAACACAAAAATCAGTATCTAACAAACACTGCCATATAATAAGATACCATGCTTCAAAAATATCAGCAGACTTAATTATCAGAGTTTGAGAATTGTCCTAAAATCATTCCCAATTCATTCACCAATCTTGTGAATGTGGCTTCACAGAGAGGCTTGGTGAATATATCGGCTACTTGCTGATCTGTTGGAATAAAGACCAATTCCACTGTACCAGCTTCCACATGTTCCCTTATGAAATGGTATCTGATACTGATGTGCTTAGTCATTAAATATTGTACTAGATTTCCTGTCATTGCAATAGCACTTTGATTATCACAATATATAGGAATAGAAGAATAGTCTAACCCATAATCCAGTAGCTGATTCTTCATCCATAGAATCTGAGCACAATAGCTTCTTGCAAAAATGTATTATGCTTCTGCAGTTAAAGTGGAAATTTACTTTTGTTTTTTGTTGTACCAAGAAACCAATTTGCCTCCAAGAAATTTGCAGCTTCCGGAAGTACTTTTCTTGTCTATTTTGCATCATGCAAAATCAACATCTGAATATCTAATTAGCTTAAAGTCTGAATCTCTAGGATACCATAATCCCAAATTCATGGTGCCTTTGAGATACTTGAAAATTCTTTTCACAGCTAATAGATGAGGTTCTCTATAGGTCAGCTTGGAACCTTGTAAAGAGACAGGTAGCATACATGATATCAGGTATACTATCAGTCAGATATAGGAGTAAGCCAATCATACCTCTGTAGTTAGTTATATCTACTGAAGAACCAGAATTTAAATCTAACTTGGTTCCGGTGGCCATAGGATTTGATGTAGTTGAGCAGTCTTGTATTCCAAATCTTTTGAGTAAGTTCCTGGTGTATTTGGATTGATTTATGAAGATTCCTTCATCATTTTATTTAACTTGTAACCCAGAAAGTAACTTAATTCTCTCATCATAGTCATCTGATACCTGGAGTACATTAGCTTTACAAATCTCTCACAAAGTTTGTCATTAGTAGATCCAAAAATGATATCATCAACATATATATGTACTAATAACAAGTCCTTATCATGGTATTTATAAAACAGAGTTTTATCAATTGTACCTCCTGTGAAACAACTCTCTAGCAGAAATAGAGCAAGTGTTTCATACCAGGCCCTTGGAGCTTATTTCAATCCATAGAGTACTTTATCCAGTAAGTAGACATGATCTGGATACTTTGGATCAATAAACCCTGGAGGCTGTTCAACATAAACTTCCTCTTCGAGTTCTCTATTTAAGAATGCATTATTCACATCCATTTGGAACACTTTAAACTTTTTGTGAGCAGCATAGGAAAGAAAGATCCTGATTGCCTCTAACCTTGCAACCGGAGCAAATGTCCC
Organism: Apium graveolens; assembly: GCF_009905375.1. Classification (NCBI taxonomy): domain Eukaryota; kingdom Viridiplantae; phylum Streptophyta; class Magnoliopsida; order Apiales; family Apiaceae; genus Apium; species Apium graveolens. The sequence continues at coordinate 110,110,546 of NC_133653.1, forward strand.
ATTATAATCAATGCCTTCTTGTTGTGAGTAACCCATTACAACCAGTCTTGCTTTGTTCCTTGTAACAATGCCCTCACTGTCAGTTTTTGTTGCGCCCTCCAAACCCGTGTCAGAAATTTGGGGTCCACACACCTTATTTATAACCTGCTTATAAAAATAATAAAGATAATAATAATATACAGTGACCCTACTTATCAACTACCACGGATCGCAGCAGGTTAAAATATGCACACAAGCCACACACACACACTTATATTACAAATGCTCAAATCCCAACTATTTAAACTTACAACTGAATATTAAACATTATTACAAACTATACAAACTTAAACTATTCCAAAAGCCGTTAGCTAGCTTATTCCGATCAACCGGGAATCCTAGCTCTCGCACTGGATTAGGGATCCTCGCTACCAACCGGTTCCTTCTTAACTGGAAAAGAGTATAAACAAAATCACACAAATGAGCAAACTAGCTCACCAAGTCACATTGACAATACTGAGAATAAATAATGATCAAGTGAAATGAGTTAAGGTATAAAGTGAACAATGAATAATGATTTAGAATTGGATATTAGATTTTAATTTTAAAAACCAAGATTAGGCTGCTGATCAGTCATGCAGTAACCCCGAGCAAGGAACACAACTCTGCTCTAATTACTGGATCCAAGCCACACATTGGCCTAACTTGACCACCAATCTGGTCTGACCACAAATCTGGTCCACAATTTTATAAAATAATCCAATTCTATCACAATAACAGAATAAACAATGTAAAGCAATAAATAGAATCATAAACAATATTGGATTTCCAATCATGAGATGGTTTCAATCTTCACAAGGAAATAATATGGAAATTACAAAGAATGGCTATCAGGTGGTGAAAGAATTGGATAACAAAAGAATCAAAGTTTCAGAGTTACAAGGATTTGGTCTTTCAATGTATAAGGTACAATAATTTGAGTATGTAAGTAATCCTGGTTCAGTGTTCAGTATTTAGTTTATATGTATTTGTGGAGTAGTATCGTATATATGTGGTTCGTATTCGGGTATTCAATAATCAATGGTTCAGAAAGAATAAGGTTTACAGCTCAAAGATCAATAACTGGAATCAAGGTTTAGGATTCGGTGCTTAAAAGCACTTGCAATATAAAATAGAACTATCAACTATTCACAGTATATCTCGAGAAAGTTCAGAACACTTGCCTTGTATTAGCTTGCTACACTCTACTAGCTTTCAATCACAACCTCTTAGTCCTCGACTACTTGCTTCCCTTTCCTACGCCTTGCCTTTTCTGCTCACGTAGCATAAGTATCTATCAATACTCAACTCATATGATTCTACTCGATATAAGCTTCCATCTACCCTTCGTTTTACCCAAATCCGATTTACAGATTGAAAGATACGATCAAAACAGTCATATAACGTACACATACGCATTTAACACGTTAATCAATGCACATATAACACATAACACGTAAGATGTTTGATTGAAAATACTTTTCAAAGAAGGTTTGATGTTAAAAGAATTTTTTCAGATACTTAATTATAGATTTTTAAACATATTTTCGGAATTTAAACGGGCCGTTGAACCATTTTTGAAACAATAAACAGGGTCCGGTTGGCCGATTCTGGCTTCAAAATAATTTTATAATAATTATCGAGTCTTAAAAACAATTTAGAATAATATTTTAAAGCTCGAAACTATTTTTCGGAATTTTTAAATCAAAAATAAATAATTAAATCTAATTAAATAATTAATTAAAATGAATTAATAATTAATTAAATCAATTAATCAATTAATTTTAGAATTAATTGACCAATTAACTAATTAATTATTAACTAAAATTAATTAATTAATTCAGATTTACTTTTGAATTAAAAATAATTTTTGGAATTAAAATAATAATTTTTAGAATTTTTAATAATTAAAAACGAATTTCTGTAATTAAAATAAATGGAAAATATGATTTTTAAATATTTTAAAATAGGAATCAAATTTCTGCAAACTCTGGAAAGTTCAGGGACTGAACTTCATCGTCCCCAAAAGTTCAGGGACTAAACTGCAATCCTAAAAAACTACGGGTTCGCCGGAGAACTCGTCTCCGACATCCTCACGCCACCACCACCTCCAGATATCATCTACTACTCACCAGGAATATAACCGAATAATCAAATCATTTTTATAACCCCGGAACTGGCCGAGAAACTCACCGGCTCCGGCGAGTTTTGTTTGCTTCGATTCGAGCAAACCAGGAATCGTCAGTTGTTGTAATATACATGAATCGATTGCAAATTCAACAAGGAACACGATACAATCAACAAAAATATCTAATAACCCCTAGAACAGAAAACCCCAAATTTTAATTAAAAATATTCATACGGGTTATAAACCCTATTTTTGAAATTCGAAAATTAAACCCAATTTTGAACATGTTATTGAACTCCAAATCAGTCATATAATATATCAAAATCATCAGGAAGAAAATTTCTACAACATGCAATCATCAAATCATCCAAACAATCATCCGAACAAAAATTTATAATTTTAATCAAAATAATTTGAAATTAAATAAAAATATAGAAAATAAACCTTGATTTCTGCAGTTCTGAAACTTGTAGAATCTGAAAGAACACCTCAAACCCTTCATTTTGGTTACTCGAGCTTCTCAAACAGAAATCACTAATACCTTGAAATTATAGTTTGATTCTTGAAAGTTTATATGAATATAGGTATATTCTCTGTTAAATTATATAGTTACTGGTTGCGAATGATTTTCTGTACAAAATAAAATACGGTAAGGGCTATTTATATTTACGGAATATTGGTACCCCGTTGGATCATACCAGATATAAAATAGTACGTTTATTTATAAAAATAGATCCAAAACGGTACCAATTTTGGGATAATTATCCAAATTTGTACAATTTGTATTGCGGTCTTGGTTTGAGTGCCTAGTTACACGTATTACGAGGTGATAATTATAATAGTTTAATAAAAATATCCCGTTTATCCAAAATACGAGTTTTATTGATTTACCGAAACAAATTTTGTAATGATAATATTACGCCGGGACCCTGTTAGTCCCTTAAAAATATAGCAAGAATTACAGAAGGGGGGTTGAATGGAATTCTTGAACCTTTCTCTTAAAATAAAAATGTTCAACCTCGAATATAAATATAAGTGTATTGATTATCACAATGCGGAATAAAAACTTAATTGAATCAAAACACAAGTAATTAAAAATAAGAGTCTTTAAAAACTTTTTGGTGGATTTAAACAATTCCACCAGAGATATATATAATATCGAGAGAACTCTGTGTGCAAGAATGCTCACAGCTGCTTACAAAATATGAACTACTGAGAATACAGAGAAATGCTAATAATTCTGCTTACAGATGTTTCTCACTTTTTTTTGTATCTCAGATCTTAGTTTCTATTTGCTACTTCTTGGTTTATATATTACCAAGATTACAAAGTCAAAAGACAGGATCATTATAAAAACTATCGGGTTTAATGCTTGGTTACTTTGTTCTCTATTACCCAGTTAATAGGCTTCCTCATTCCATTTGCATACACTTCGACGCATGTGACCAGTTGTCACTGTCAACTGATATTTGAATTCTTTATCCATTGAGTACATGATCATCCGTCGACTTTATGATCATCCGTTGATGGCTTCATTGATCATCTGTCGACTGCTATATTAAACATCCGTTGATAGCTATTTGATCATCCGTCGATGGCTTTGTTAATCATCTGTCGGTAGCTATTTTGGAACTTGACTTCAATTCATTTATGCAGAATTATAAGACATCATCTATGTACAATTAATCAACCTATTCTGCATATCTAGTTAAAGTCAACATGACTTATATGCTACTACAGAATCTATACAAAGGTGTATGCAGAAATGTGCTACAGACTCATTATTACATAAGCTACTCACTCGATGGATAATAAGTCATCATCCGTCGGGACTATAATGATTTATCCGTCGGGACTATAATCCTTATCCATCGAGTGCTACATTATTTCAGTAAGTAAAATCTACTTAGGTGTTTTGTTTGTGTAATCATCAAGTACACAACATATGCACAACAATCTCCCCCATTAATCAAAATGTACAAAGTTAGCTCACAGTCATTTTCTAGATGCTCCTCTAGCCTGAGCAGATTTTTCTAGTTTCTTGAAGGTCTAGATCTTTTTCTAAGCTTTCTGTTGTTTTCATCAATCTGATTTTGGAGCTGCCTGTGGAATTCCAGTTCATCAGATTCTGAGAGATTTAGCTTTTCTTGCATTTCCAAGAGAGTCTCATTGCTGGAGATGCTCAATTGGTCTTCTAATCTGAAGAATCTTCTCACCCCTTTGTCATCTAAGAACTCCATCAGCCAGTAGGGCCTTAGATGCACTCTTCTCCCTGTGTATGAGATGATAAGAGTCTTTGGGAGTGCATCTTTAGCTCTAACACTCCTTAGTTCTTCAATCTTCTTCAATACTAGTCTTCTTGCAGTGATATTGAACCCAAAGTTCTTCTTGAAGGATGAATAAACTTTAATCAGTACAGCTTGGCTCTCTTGAAGAATTCTGTGAAGTGGCCACTGAATCTCCTTTCCTCCTTTGTACTTGAACACTAACCTTTCAGGTAGGTTCCTGTATGCATCAATACTTCTTACTTCATCTAGTTCATCCAGATAGAGGTTTAGATCAGAAAATTCTTTGATGTCACACAAGTACAGTTAGTCTCCCTTATTGACTTTGGGCTGAGCTTTAACTACAGACTTGGATTTTAGAGGTGACAGCTTCACTTTCTTGACTGCTCTTCTTGACTTTATCCTTTTTGGCTTGCTAAGGATTGGTAGATTGAAGTCTGGAATTGGCACAATAGGTTGACCATGAATATTCCTGTAGGGATCCACCACCTTTATGTCTTCAAATACCACAGAGGGCTTTGATGCTTGAGTTGTAGCTGGTGTGGATTCCTTAGGAGATTGATCTTCCAATTCCTTGTCAACAATATTCAGTTTCCTTTTAGTTCTTTTAGCCAATTACTTCTTTCTTAGAGATTTCTTATGTTCTTCAACTTGCTTCCTTGATTCAGTTGCTTCAGATGGTTGAGAGGGAATTTGTTGTGATGAATTTACAGCATGTAGCTTGGCAAAGATAGCAATGTGCTCTCTCTTTTGTTTAGCCTTTTTAGCATCTAGAGCAGCCTGCTTCTTCTCCTGCTTCAATCTAGCTTTTTCTTCTCTCTTTGCTTGAGCAAATTGAGGGTGTCCAACCACCACACAAATTTCTTTCCCATTTCTGAAAATCTTAGCAATCCTCCTTTTAGAAACTGAATCAGCTGGATCTTTATAAAAGACAATTGATCTTGACAGAAGCTTCTTCTCATCAGGCTTGGGTGTCTCATACACAATGTCCAAGGGGTTCTTCAAGGATGATTTTGAGTAGTTTTCCCTTGGTTTAAGAATCATTTCAGCCTTTGGAGACTTGATACAGGAAGATTTTCCTCTTTCCAGATAGTTCATGCTCATCTCATTCACACTAATTTGCTTGACTTGAGAGTGATGGATGGCTGACTTAACTGGCTTCTTGACAAGTTCAAACTTATCCTGTATCTCCTCATCAATCTTCTTCCAGTTGACCAAACTCAACTGTTCTTTCTCAGCAACTTTCAAGTTAGCTGCTGCTGCTTAAATCAGATCTATACCATCTGCAACTGGTGGCTTTGAGACAGTAATTGAAGGCACAATTACTTTATTGATTTGTATCTGAAGTTTTTCCCCCTCACTTGGTCCTTTCTCCCCCTTTTTGTTAACATTAAGTTGAGGAGTCAAGCCTTGTGATTTAGCCAGTTGCATTAGAAGACTGGTCTGAGACTGTTGATTTTGAAGAATGGTGGCCACAGAGTTTTCAATAACTTGAACTCTGTCCTCCAATTTGGCCAGCTTCTTTTCAGCATCTAATTCTCTTCTCAGTCTCAGGAGCAGATCCTGCATGGTACCATAGGGCATTATTGAATCCAGCTTCTCAGAATTGTAGGTCTTCAAGTCAGCTATATCCTTTTTGAGTTCATCCACACTCAGATTATGTCTTAATTGCTGTAGCTACATGAGATGTAGAGAATCTAGGTGGGCTTGAACAATAGCCTTGGTACCAGCATTTGAGGTGTTCTGAATGGCCTTTTGGATATACATGATTTGTTTGACTAAGGATACATTAAATTGTCCTGGTGTAGACTCCTTTGTCAATGCCCATTCAGGTAGATCTGGAATGGAACTTGGGCCTTCACCTCCCCCAAGTTCATGCTTCCATCAAATGAAACAGAGTCATCATCATTAGAATTTACTCCAAATTCTTCAGATGGCTCACCAGCTGTAGAACGCATTAAATTGACAGCAGCTTTATCCCTTTGTAGAGATTCTGAAGTATGTACTAGATTTAAAGTCTTCTCTGCCTCCTCATTGTCCTGAGCAGCCAACAGTTGATAGGCTGACACAAGATGAGTAAAAGTGTCAGCATCCAAGGAAATGTTATCAATTATAGCTTTGTAATGATGCTGAAATTGTCTATCATTTTCTGCATCATCCACAATCATTGACTCATGAGCAATGGCTGGATTCACCCTTATATCCTCTGTACCTGCTTTTCTCTCATGTTCTCTCTTTTGTTGCATCAGGGTCTCACCCTGGCTCCCCACCCTCACACCCTCACCTTCACCTACTAAGGTGGGACTCCTCTCACTCCCTTTTGCCAATCCTGAAGAAATGGATTACAGATTTTCACTCATTTCCTCCCCTTTTTCCTGGGAGCAACCCAGCCTCTCACTCAAGACACTCTGCTCTCTCAATCCTAAGAGTGACTGTACAAACACTAAATCTTCTGCACTTGAAATAATTGAAGTTTGAAGTTGTGCAGAGATACTCGACGGATGAGTGATATCCATCGAGTGAGTGGTTTTGCTATCTGAAGGATAACTGCTGTTAGGCTTATCTGTCGGGATATAATCACTACTCGATGGATGAGCATTATCCGTCGAGAGATTAGAAATGAATGAGGTGGGAAGAGAAACTATTGTTGACTCTGTGCTAATTGAAGAAATTTTAGGCACAGATGACACAATAGTTTTTGAAAGAATTGGCAAGTGAGCCAACAAAGATGATGCTCACTTGCACTGGATTTTGGCTTCCCCAACAGGGTTAAAGAAGGGGAATCAGGAATTGATGTGTTTATCATATCCACATCCAGAGAATTTGTTGGTGAGTATGGTGTTTGAGGTGCTTCTATAACTAGAGATTTTGGCTATGACTCCACATTTATTGGAGCCACATCAAACTGAACTTGAGAAGGTGCAGTGACTGTGTCTTTAGCACCAGTTTGCACTGTGTGTGTATCATGTGCATCCCCAGAGGTTTTAGATTTCTTCTTTCTTGTATAATTTTAGGGTGAGCTTGTGTCCCTAACCCTCTTGGCATGTGCTCTTGGGTGAGAGCTTTGTTCAATAACTACATCTTTTTGGGAGGATGCAGCTAGAAGTGAGCTTTTATCCTTTTTAAGCACTGTAGTTTGTTGGGAAACTGCAGTGTGGCTAGGCTGGGATTCACTCAACTCTCCAACCTTATTCTTGGGGTTTCTTTGATGTTCACCCCTTCCCTCACCTGACTTTCCCTCCTTCACACTCCCCTCCTTGGCTTTTGTGGATTTTTCAACTGACATCTTTTGAGAGATACCAGAAGAGGTTTTCTTTGATTTGGATTTGGAAATAGTAGTAGGTTTGGTAGCTTTAGTAGGCAACTGTTTGGTCATTGGCACAGTTGCCATAGCTACTCCTAAACTCAAAGAAATTGTGGAGGTTGGAATAGTTGTAGGAATGGATGAACTTACCTCACTTACCTGAGGTGCTTGAATTACAGGAAAATAGAACATTGGCACATCCTTGTGATGATTGGCCCTGTTCAAATCTGCAATGAGCCTTCTCTCTTGAACCCAACAATCCAGTTTGTTGTTAGGATTCTCAAGCACAATCTCTTCACAGAGGTGGTTAGCCAATAACATAAGAAATCTAGCATAATACATATTCTTACCTCTTTTAGCTAACTCACCTAATTTAAAACCCAACTCAAATAAGACAAGGTCATTGAAATTATAAAATTTATCTGTAACTAGCATATATAGCATGTTGAGCATGGAAATATTCACTGAATCAAAATTACTGATCTTTCCTGATAAAACCTTTGTAACTACATCACACAAGAAACTCCACTCCTTCCTAAGACCCATTCTCCTAATATCACTCAGTTTAGAAGTAGGAAGTGCATAGTGCATGGAATTAAGCATATTGATAATATCAGTGTCATTGTGTGGTGAAGTCACATTGTTATCAGGAATTTTGAAACATGCTTTTATTACATCACTATTGATACAGAATTCTTTACCTTTGATGGTTAAAGTGATGGTCTTGTCAGTAGAGTTGTAGGTAGCAGTGGTCCACATCTCTTCAACAACTTCACAGAAGATTGTGGGTGATTCCAGCATGGCATAATTGAGCTTGCAATTCTTCACAAAGTCCATCATTTTATGATAGTCATCCGATTGCTGAATACCCTTGTTAACTAATGCAGTGAAATTGTTCTTTTCATAAATGAACCCAGTTTGAGACATAATCTTTACAACAGGTGCCATTGTTAGAGAATAAAAGCTTGAAGAGAAGGAGAGTAAGTGCTTGAGAGAGAATGAAATTAGAGCAGTTGAATTTGAGAATGATAAAAGAAAACAGTTGCAATGAAATAAGCTTTTATACTATCTCAAAAATAACTGATAAAAATAATAAAGTAGAATAAAGTAACCAACAGAAATTACCTAGAATAGCCGTTTAAAAATAAACTGTAAAAATTCCACCCATTATCCGTCGTGTAATGCTTACAAACTGTAAGTATACTCGATGGATAATGTACAGGGAATTAACGACTGAGATTAAGACAATTCGACGGATAAGGATAAACTGTTATCCGTCGAGACATAAAATATTCCAGAAAAGTAATTGATTTTTTTATTAGCAAATTGTATGTCGACGGATGACCAAACTCGATGGATAAGGATCATCCGTCGAGATGTAAATTTTGACTTAGCCAAAATTTCATCCAGGACTGAAAAATCAATTAAATTTCTGGCTGCATATCAACTTGCAAAATAACTCAGATAGATTTAAGAGTAATTAAGCATACCTAACTCACTTACCAACCTTGAAAAGGTGGATTCATCCAGTGGCTTGGTAAAGATATCTGCAAGTTGCTTCTCACTTGGAATAAAATGTAGCTCCACAGTACCATTCATTATATGTTCCCTTATGAAATGGTACTTGATATCTATGTGCTTTGTCCTTGAATGTTGCACTGGATTTTCAGTGATGGCAATTGCACTTGTATTATCACAGAAAATTGGAATCCTCTCAACTTGCAAACCATAGTCCAGCAATTGATTTCTCATCCATAAAATCTGTGCACAGCAACTTCCAGCAGCAATATATTCAGCTTCAGCTGTAGAAGTAGAAACTGAATTTTGCTTTTTACTGAACCAGGACACAAGCTTGTTTCCTAGAAATTGACAGGTTCCTGTTGTACTCTTTCTATCAATTCTACAACCTGCATAATCTGCATCTGAATAACCAGTTAGATCAAAACCAGAATCTCTAGGGTACCAAATGCCAAGGTTTGGTGTTCCCTTGAGATATCTGAAAATTCTCTTAATAGCTATTAAGTGAGATTCTCTAGGATCAGCCTGAAATCTAGCACATAAACAAGTAGCAAACATTATATCTGGCCTACTAGCTGTTAAGTACAGAAGTGAGCCAACCATGCCTCTATAACTTGAAATATCCACAAACTTTTCAGTAGTGTTTAATTCAAGCTTAGTTGCAGTGGCCATGGGAGTTTTTGCAGATGTGCAATCCATTAGATCAAATTTCTTTAAAAGATCAAAAATATATTTAGTTTGACTAATGAATATTCCATCACTAACTTGCTTAACTTGTAAACCAGGAAAGTAAGTTAATTCTCCCATCATACTCATTTCATACTTACTTTGCATCAATTTGGCAAACTTTTTGCAAAGTTTCTCATCTGTAGAGCCAAAAATAATATCATCTACATAAATTTGAACAAGTATACTAGAGCCATTAACATTCCTGAAAAATAAAGTTTTATCTACAGTACCTCTTGTGAAGTGATTTTCCAAGAGGAACTTTGATAAAGTGTCATACCAGGCTCTAGGTGCTTGCTTCAGTCCATAAAGTGCTTTCAAAAGATAATAGAGATGTTCTGGAAAATTTGGATCTTCAAAACCAGGAGGTTGACTGACATATACTTTTTCCTCCAAATCTCCATTCAGAAAGGCACTTTTGACATCCATTTGATAGACCTTGAAATTGGCATGGGCTGCATAGGCTAAGAAGATTCTGATGGCTTCAAGTCTTGCGACAGGAGCAAATGTTTCATCAAAATATATTCCTTCTTGTTGACAATAGCCTTTAGCAACCAATCTAGCTTTGTTCCTGACAACTATGCCATTTCCATCCATCTTGTTTCTGAATACCAACTTGGTGTCTATTGGATTCTTTCCTTTAGGCTTGGGTACCAGCTTCCACACATTATTCCTTTCAAATTGGTTTAGCTCCTCCTGCATAGCTAATATCCAATCAGGATCCAACAAAGCTTCTTCTACCTTCTTTGGTTCTTCGTTGGAAAGAAAGCTGCTGTATAGACATTCTTCCTGAGTTGCTCTTCTTGTTTGAACTCTAGAAGAAACATCACCAATGATAAGCTCAAAGGGGTGATCTTTTGTCCATTTCCTTTGTTGAGGTAGATTAGCTCTAGATGAAGAGACCTCATTGTTGTCTTGATGTGTGATTGAGTTTTGACTATTTGAAACTCCCCCTGAGTTTGTGGATCTTTGATTTGAGAAAGGGGAATTTTCTATAGGTGATTTGTATTGACTTCCTGCACCTTTTGATAATCCGACGGATGATGAATTTTGAGTACCGACGGATGAAGCAGGTTGTCTCCCGACGGATAACGCAGATTGCCTTCCAACGGATGAAGCATTGTGCAACTCGACAGATGTTGAGTTTTGTGCTTCATTGGTGGTAGATTTATCTGCATTATCCTTAGATACATTCTCTTGATCACTTTCATCATCACTGTCATCACTAACCATCTCCACATTGTCAAATTTGAGGCTTTCATGGTAATCTCCATCTTTCAGTCCTTCAATCTTTTTATCATCAAACACAACATGTATTGATTCCACAACAATGTTGGTTCTTAGATTATAGACTCTATATGCTTTACCAACAGCATATCCAACAAAAATTCCTTCATCTGTTTTAGCATCAAACTTCCCATTTTGATCAGTTTGATTTTTCAGAATATAGCATTTGCAGCCAAAGACATGAAAAAAGTTTAGAGTTGGCTTCTTGTTCTTGAACAATTGATAGGGAGTCATGCATCTTGCTTGATTAACCAGAGAAATATTCTGAGTGTAGCATGCAGTATTTACAGCTTCAGCCTAGAAATATGTTGGCAGTTTAGATTCTTCAAGCATTATCCTTGCAGCTTCAATAAGTGATATGTTCTTCCTTTCCACTACTCCATTCTGTTGTGGAGTCCTTGCTGCTGAAAACTCGTGCAGAATCCCATTTTCTTCACAAAATGCTCTCATGACAGAATTCTTGAACTCAGTTCCATTGTCACTCCTGATTCTTCTAACCTTGAAATCAGGATGATTATTGACTTGCCTTATGTGATTGATGATGATTTCACTATCCTCATCTTTGGACTTTAGGAAATATGTCCAAGAGAACTTTGAGAAATCATCTACAATTACAAGGCAAAATCTTTTCCTTGAGATGGACAATACATTGATTGGTCCAAACAAATCCATGTGAAGCAGTTGCAAAGGCTCTTCAATTGTTGAATCAAGTTTCTTCCTGAATGATGCTTTAATCTGCTTCCCTTTTTGGAAGGCATCACACAGTCCATCCTTTGAAAACTCCACTAGAGGAATGCCTCTTACCAGTTCTTTCTTTACCAGCTCATTCATGGTCTTGAAGTTTAAATGGGATAGCTTCTTGTGCCATAGCCAACTTTCATCTTGACTTGCTTTACTGAGAAGACAAGTTACAGATTCTGCATTAGATGAGTTGAAATCAGCTAGGTACACATTTCCTTTTCTCACACCAGTGAGAACCACTTTGTTGCTCCTTTTATTAGTCACAACACAGGCTTCTGAGTTAAAGGTTACTGAATTGCCTTTGTCAAAAAGCTGGCTGATACTTAACAGATTGTGTTTGAGACCATCCACTAAGGCAACCTCCTCAATGATGACATGGTCATTTGAATTCAAGCCATATCCCACAGTATAACCCTTGCTGTCATCTCCAAAAGTAATACTTGGGCCAGCTCTCTCCTTGAACTCTGTGAGCAGGGTAGAATCACCAGTCATGTGTCTTGAACAACCACTATCCAAGTACCAAAGATTCTTTTGGTTTCCCTGCACATATCAAAATCAAATCAAGTTGATTTTGGTACCCAAGTTTCCTTGGGTCCTGCCTTGTTAGCTTTCTTTTTCTATTTTTTAGGCCTTATTTCATTTGACTTAGGAATTTTAGATTCATTCTTAGTCATTTGAGTTGGGCCTTTGAAACCATTCATTGCAACATAATTATCATGCATATTATGACTAATAGGAAATGGCATGCTATGGGTAAACATGTTATTCCAGTAAGGCATGCTAAATGGAATTTGTGGCATACTATATGCAGCATAATAAGGATTAGGTGCAAATGGCATATTAGCAAATTGTGCATTCATGGTCTGTGTAGACATAGCATTAACATGCATGGAAGGCATGGCATTCATGTTAGGAAATTGAGGTTGCACAGACATGGAAGTAGGCATGGCAGATTTACAATTAACAAATAGATGATTTACACTACCACACATGACACAGATTTTTCTGGGAGCATATTTATCAGGTGTGTAGTTATTGTGTTTTTTAATCCCTACTTTACCATTCCTATTGTTTTTCCTTTTAGTCTCAGTTTTTACCTCAATCTTTTCAAGTCTGTCACTTAACTGTTTGACAGTCATGTGACCAACATTAGCCTTTTTCCCTTTCTTAACTTGACTTGACTCTCCTGAAACAAAGTTCTTGGAAACAGACCCATACTTCTCATTCATCTTATTTAGTTTGGCTTTGCTAATGGGCTTGCTCACAGCCGACGGATGAGGATTTTCATCATTCGACGGGTAACACTTTTTGTTATCCGACGGATAGTCCTCATCATTCGTCGAGTCTACATCTGTTAGCAATCCATCTACCAAATTAGGTTCTAGTTTCGCTTTGTTCTTTTTCCAGGCTTCATCACAGAAAGACTCGATTCCTTGAACTTTGGTGATTTGAGCATGGACATCCCTGGATGTTTTCCATGCTTTAATCACCTCTTGTTCATGCTCGAGCTGCTTCTTTAAAATTTCTTCCTTTTTGAAGGACTCAGTTAATTCCTCCTTAGCAATCTTACACTCAATTCTTAATTTCTCAAAATCAATAAACTGAGACTCAAGCACATTATTCCTCTCACTTAAAAACAGATTGTTTTCTTTGATTTTAGCATTTTCTTTAGTAAGAGACTTAAGTGTAACACGCAAATGATATAATTCTGTAGACATATCATTTATGGCATCATTACACTCAGCTTTAGATAAATGTGCAAGGTTTGTGGTAATTACCTGATTGCTTGAGGAACTTGTCTCTGTCTTATCAGACTTGGCCATTAGGGCTAGATTGACATAGATGACATAGATGACATCTTCATCTTCATCCAGACCATCTGCTGCCCAGTTATTTTCTTGTGTAATAAAAGCCCTTTCCTTTTGCTTGAGTAAATCAAAATATTTTTGCTTATAATCTAGAGACTCAAACTTTTTCTTACCAGAATCTGACTTCCTACACTCACTGGCAAAATGCCCTGCCAAGCCACATTTGAAACATTTGAATTTTGACTTATCCACCATGTTTCTATTTGGCTTGGTTGCTCCAAAGTTCTTCTTGAACTTGAGCTTAACAAATCTCCTGGAAAGAAATGCTAGGTTCTCATCAATGTCCTCCATGTCATCTTGGCTCATTGAATCTTCACTTTCCACTGCAAGCCCCTTGCCCTTGTTCTCACAGACCTTTGAAGTTGATTCAACAGCTTCCATCTTCACTTCCTTCTCCTTTTCCAACTCAGCAACTAGTGCAATGGATCCTCCTTTCTTTTTTCCTCTCTCCATCCTTTCATCCTGCTCTATTTCAAGCTCATAGGTTTTTAGGATGCCATACAGTCTCTCCAAAGTAAACTCGTTATAATCTTGTGAGTTTCTTAATGAGACTGTCATTGGTTTCCATTCCTTTGGAAGAGATCTAAGGAATTTCATATTAGAGTCTTTAGTCTGATAGACCCTTCCATGCAATTTGAGAGCATTTAGTAGTTTTTGAAACCTACTAAAAATGTCAGTGAGTGACTCACTTTCCTCATTGTGAAAATGCTCATATTGCTGAATCAAGAGCTGCATCTTATTTTCTCTAACTTGCTCAGTGCCATCACATATTATCTGTATAGAATCCCAAACTTCCTTGGCAGTTTTGCAGTTGATAATGTTGCCAAACATGTCTGCATCAACTCCAATAAACAGAATTTCATGGCCTTTTTATCCTTCCTGACTTGTTCAATGTCAGGATCAGACCATTCATGCCTTAGCTTGGGGACTGATGGCTCGTTTCATGTTGCAGCTCTCATTGGAACATGAGGGCCTCTTTCTATGCAGTCCAGATAGGCCTCATCTTGAGAAAGCATACGAAGATGCATCTTTACCTTCCAATGATGGTAATTATCTTTATCTAGAAAATGAATCTTGACTCCAACATCCTTTTTGTTCATCTTGCTGAATTGTTTTGATCTTTAAACTCTTTATAAGTTAAGAGCTTGCTCTGATACCAATTGTTAGTCCCTTAACAATATAGCAAGAATTACAGAAGGGGGGTTGAATGGAATTCTTGAACCTTTTTCTTAAAATAAAAATGTTCAACCTCGAATATAAATATAAGTGTATTGATTAGCACAATGCGGAATAAAAACTTAATTGAATCAAAACACAAGTAATTAAAAACAAGAGTCTTTAAAAACTTTCTGTTGGATTTAAACAATTGCACCAGAGATATATATTATATCGAGAGAACTCTGTGTGCAAGAATGCTCACAGCTGCTTACAAAATATGAACTACTGAGAATATAGAGAAATGCTAATAATTCTGCTTACAGATGTTTCACACTTTTTTTTTTGTATCTCAGATCTAAGTTTCTATTTGCTACTTTTTGGTTTATATATTACCAAGATTACAAAGTCAAAAGACAGGATCATTATAAAAACTATCGGGTCTAATGCTTGGTTACTTTGTTCTCTATTACCCAGTTAATAGGCTTCCTCATTCCATTTGCATACACTTCGACGCATGTGACCAGTTGTCACTGTCAACTGATATTTGAATTCTTTATCCGTTGAGTACATGATCATCCGTCGACTTTATGATCATCCGTTGATGGCTTCATTGATCATCCGTCGACTGCTATATTAAACATCCGTTGATAGCTATTTGATCATCCGTCGATGGCTTTGTTAATCATCCGTCGGTAGCTATTTTGGCACTTGACTTCAATTCATTTATGCAGAATTATAAGACATCATCTATGTACAATTAATCAACCTATTCTGCATATCTAGTTAAAGTCAACATGACTTATATGCTACTACAGAATCTATACAAAGTTGTATGCAGAAATGTGCTACAGACTCATTATTACATAAGCTACTCACTCGATGGATAATAAGTCATCATCCGTCGGGACTATAATCCTTATCCGTCGAGTGATACATTATTTCACTAAGTAAAATCTACTTAGGTGTTTTGTTTGTGTAATCATCAAGTACACAACATATGGATAACAGACCCGCATAGGACAAACTGTACGCCGGATCGAAAAAGTCAAAACATGGAAAGTACTCGGAATATTGCAATTAGGTTAGGAAGGAGTTCTCGGAAGAGTTTCGGGTTATAAAAACATAAAAACGAGTGAAGTCGGATGATTCCCGATTATATAAAATGATTTAAAAATACTCGGAAAAAGAATTTATTAAATCCATAAACTTTCTATAAAATCATAAATCAACATAAAAATAATTCACAGAAAGATATGATAATTATCTATATTTTATTTTTGATATATAAAAATTAAAATACTCAATTTATATTATTTTTAATCAACCAAACACATATACCACTTAACAAATAATTCACAGAATACATACTGAACATGCATAATATTTATTTATTAACCAAAATAATTACACGATATATCCCAGATATTATAGTTTTGTTTCTGAACACCCACTTTGTGCCAGCTACAAATCTGTTCTTTGGTCTTGGCACAAGAGTCCAGACTTTCTTCCTTTCAAATTCATTGAGCTCTTCTTGCATTGCTGTGACCCAGTCAATATCTTGTAGAGCTTCTTCAACCTTTTTAGGTTCAGTTGGAGATAGAAAAGAATGGTAGAGACACTCATTCTGAGTGGTTTTTCTTGTTCTTACACCACTTTCAGGGTTTCCAATGATTAAGTCAGGAGTGTGTGACTTAGATCATTTTATTGCAGATGGAAGTTGAATTTTAGAAGAAGAAGCTCCCCCTTGATCCATGAGTTCTCTGTTATTTCTTTGAGTAGTACCACTTTTGTTTCCTGATGCTCCCCTTGAATCAGTGTCCCCATGGTAATCAGTATTTGACTCATCAGAATTTGAGGAAGTTGAGTCTGATGATCTTTCTACGGATATTTCTTGAGTTGAATCACTTGCAGTAGTCTCTGGATTTGAGTCATGTTGCTCCCCCTCAACATATGCTTCAGTGTTAGAAGAATTTCCACTATTCTGTGGAACCTCAGAGCTTTGAGTGATATCAGGACTTACTGTATCAGAGTCAGAATTTAAGAGTTCAGCGTAAAGTACTTTATAACGACTCGTGTATTTTTGAATTATTTAAATATGTAATTATGGAGGTATTAATTAAATAAAATATGTGTCTTGGTTTTGGCAGCAGTGTGTGAATATATACTATTTGTCTGTGATTGATTGGTGTAAAGGATTGGAATGTGTAGTTAAAAAATTGAGTTATATTGTTTTGTTTTACTTTTAAAGGTGATTTTATTACAGTTTTAAATCCGTAAATATTTGGATTGTCTCTAAAATTAGTTTTATGATTTTATAATTCCAATAGTTATTTTTGGGATTTTATAAAATTTAGAAATCAATATTTCATCAATTATTTAACCCTGTGTGATTTTATGATTATATTTACTTGTAAAATCTGTATTTAATTCCAGAATTCTTCAAAAATTATGAAACTCATATTTATTTAAGTTTGGAATATTCTAAGAATTTTAAAATTATTTTGGAAATTTTTGGGATTAAATTCACCCGTGCGTTGGTTCGTTTAATCGCCAAATGCGGGTACGGGTTGCGTTT
Organism: Apium graveolens; assembly: GCF_009905375.1. Classification (NCBI taxonomy): domain Eukaryota; kingdom Viridiplantae; phylum Streptophyta; class Magnoliopsida; order Apiales; family Apiaceae; genus Apium; species Apium graveolens. The sequence continues at coordinate 110,128,154 of NC_133653.1, forward strand.
CAAAAATACTTTAAAAATTTTATAAAAAAATTATTTTAAATAACTTTGAATTATTTGTGATATTTTAAAATTAATCGGGTAATTTTCGGGTTATTTTTATAACGGGCGGTTGTTCGTTAAATGTGAAGAAACAGAACAGTATCGGGCTTCCAGGAGAATCAGAACACGTGTCAATTACAATTAGAATTAAGATAAAAAAAAAAGGAGAAAGAGAAAGAAGAGATAAACACGGCTGTGTTTATCCCCTCCTCCCCCAATCTCCTCGATTTCAATCTCTCCAGCACTCCTGTCTCCTTCCCGTCGATCTCTATAATCCATTTCTCTCCTGTTTTTTTTCTTTTCTTTTCCCTCTTCTCCCTGTGTTCCCTTCATCTGCTCCCGTGGTGCCATTTTTCTTCTCCGTTTCTGGTAAGCAACCCGCCGCCCTACTCCTGTTCGCCGCTGTTTCAGTTTTTCCGGCCAAGGGTCGCTTGTGCGCGTCTGTGTGTGTTTATGTGTGTGTTTTCGCTGTTGTGTGTCTTCGTTGCCTTGCTGTGCTGCCGGGATTATTAATTTTCCGGTTGCTGCTATATTTTTCCGGCCAGATGTATTCGCGCGTGTTGTGTGTGTGATTCTTTGACTGGATTGGAATATTTTTAACGGGTTATTTTAATTTTCTGCAGGAACGATATGATTAATGTTCATGAATTAAATTTATCTCATGCGGGAAATTAGTATTTATCGGTGAAATTTATTTGGAAACCCAAGTATAATCGGGCACCAATAAATTTTACCGCCGTCGGCGATGAGCCTCGGCGAGCCGACGGTGGACGGTGATGACACGATTATGAGTCCTAATATTTTTTAGTAAATAAAAGTCGTGTTGTGTTTCTATTCTGGATCGAAACAGCTAATTAGTAAATATTGAATCGTGATGGTTAAGTTGGTTGTGATTACTAAATTGTATCGGTGATTGGAATCGGCGAGTTGTGATTAATGTTTCGACGTGTAGTCCGATAAACAAAGAAAATGCTGCCCGATTTTCGGAAACTGAATTACGTAAATACGGGAGCATATCTGAAGATTATCGGGACGTCGAGCGAGTATAAGTAAATACATATATGTATGTTTTTTTACAGAACCTGATTGTATGTTGTGTTGTATATTTTGTCCAAAACACAGTAACCCTAATTTCGTAAAATGACGAGTATACGTATTTTCTAACAACGAACACTAGATCGATTTCAAGAATGTGAACCTTAATTATTGTCTGTTTTATTCTAATATGAATAATTACGAGTTGGGTTTGAATATTGGTTGGTAAGAATTAGTATCGAGGATATGTCAAGCATACCTAGACGTCTAACGTAGGGTATTTCGACCCTGTAGGTTATAGTCGGGAACCTGAAAGTGGAAGATGGACTAAAGATAACCTAATGGTCAGTCGACGAGCTCAGTAGAGTTTCAACAGGAAGACCTGAGTGTCGAAATCCAATCCAATGGGATCTAGTGGTTGGACGTTAGAGCCTGAGCAGCAAAGTCGGCTCAGAGTTGAGCAGTAATAGTTGTAAAGCCTTATAAGGCAAGTAGTTCTGAACTTTTCTTCAAGATATATTACCAATGTTTTTGAACTGTTTCATAACATGTGGCTATTATCAAACATAACTCCTGTTTTATAATACAAGTGCTTTAAACTGTTTAACCTTGTACCCTGATTTTCTTGATTTTGAGCCATAAGCCTTACTTTTTGTAAATCATCTTTTGTTGATCGTCAGACACTAACCCACACAGATATGATACTACTCCCCAAATGTTTAACTACCAAACACCAAACACTGGAAGAAAATTGTTTGAAAACACAGAAACTTTTATACTCCAGCCATTCTTTATAACATCAAAGAACTATACCTCGAAAAATCACTATTTTCTAATACCTGATTCTTTTACAGATTGAAAGTCGTTTCTTTTACATACCCTGATATACCCTTGTGATATCCATGAGTTTCCTTATGTTTTATTCAAATGTTTAATCATCATTGATTATGATCTTGTGTTATCGAATTATATTGTTTATCATATTGAACTGCTTTAGGATTGGATAGTTTTTATATATGTGGACCAGATTCATGGTCAGACCGTATCAACGGTCAAGTTAGGCCAATGCGTGCCTTGGATCCAGTAATTAGAGCAGTGCTTTCCTCGGGGTTAGTGTGTGACTGATCAGCAACCTAACCTTGGTTTTAAAACTTAAAATGAATATCCAATTCTAATGATTAGTTAAAAAGAAACTTGATTCCTCTGAATCATCTCATTTGATCATTGTTAACCTCAGTTATCGTTATTGTGACTTGATGAGCTAGTTAGCTCACTCTTGCGAATCTTTTTTATTTTACAGTTAAAGAGGATATGGATGATAGTGAAGTTCCTCAGTCCAAAGTGCGGGCTAAGGTTCCAGTTTGAGTTGGATCGAGCTAGCAGGAGCTTCACGCGGTAGAGAGATAGCATGATTGTAAGAAAAATTGTGTTATCAGTTGTAAGTTAAATCAGTTGGGATTTGGTACATTGTAATAAATTAAGGTTGTGGCTTGTTTTCATACTTTAACCTGATGCGATCCATGGTTATGTAAAGCAGGGTCATTGCAAATAATATTTCTTATACAGGTTCGTTTATTGTGTATTTGTTGTGGACCCCAAACTTCTGACCCGGGTTTGGAGGGCGCCACAGGTTGGTATCAGAGCTACAGGTTATAAGTCACTGAAACAAGCCTAGATTGTCGGGATTGGATAGAGGGTTAAGATTAGGAGTAGGAAATAGAAAGATAAGACGTTGTGAGGTTGAGTGCGATGGTATAGTAGGTCTCCGGCACAGTTCGTATTGTGATTCGGGATTCTCAGCTTGTGACGTGATTTCCAGACAACGGCAATGACAGATCCTGATTTCCCGATGTCATTTGATCGTTTGGAGCCTTCATTTCCAGGATCGTCATCTTCTCTCGGATTTGATTTGCACCTTGTTCCTCCATCAGTATTAATGGCACTACCTTCTATTATGGCAGTTGCACCTTTTCAAGTTATTCCACGCTATTTTACCACCTCTTGATACGAGACTATCTATTTAAGAACCTCCATCTGCTTATTTTTGTTTTACTGGACATTCAATTGTGAGTGTATCTCTTTAGGTTACCCTACACCCTGTTCTATACCCCAGTTTAAAACTTGTCCTATGAAGCAAGTATACCTACGTGGATGGATTCGGGATTTACAGTAAATGGTGAGTAATTGAGATATAAGTAAAAGTGAGAAGAAGTTTAGAAAGAAGATTCACGTGTCTCGGAGGATAGCTGTTACTAGATTAAATGGAGCTACTAGTAAATAGGCCACCCGTGATAGGTTGTGGGATGGATTAGATGAATTATGAAAAGTTAGAGAGAAAAGTATAAATCTGGAATATTTATAGAATTAAATGATGGTGTTAAGATAAATGCGATATGTAAAGTAGTGATGTGATGTGATATGAGCAAATTTTGGTTCTATGAAATAGACTTGTTGACTATTGGATAGTCTGTTCTATTTAACGATTGTATAGTTGATAACGGGAGTATTACCAATATGGAAGCTTGATGTGAAGCTACGAATAAGATAGCATGCAACGACAACTGAAGTCATCGTCGATTAAGGAAGGCAAATGGACCCAATAAAGGAGAGATGGTAGATTGAAGTAAATGGATCTTTATGTGATCGTTTCTTTAATTTGGTACAACTCATATAGTAAGGACAACCAGATTTGTGATTTTAAAAAAAAAAAAAATTTAAACAAGTTTTCGAAAAAGATTTTCCTTACAAAATTTCTAAAAGCCTTTTTGAATAAAATGAGTTTTAAACATTGGTTTTCAAGTTACTACTCGAGTTTCTTGTTTGTTAAAAGACCCGGATTATCTGGAATGATATTTATTTCAGACCTAGTATTGTTAATTCAGAGAACCAAGTAACCCGTGATTAGGAAGAAGCTGATTATTCCCAACTGTAAGGTGCAAATATGGTTTGACAAGAGTAATAATAGAATCTGCGTATGGAGTAATCATTCATCCAGTTATAGAGATCATTAAAGTTTAAAGAATTCATTGATTAACAGAAGCCTGGGTATGACCGAAGAAGATTGGGAAGATTTCAAGACTTTTCTAAAAGAAGAATATTATTAACAAAAGGATCGCTATGTTGAATGACTCAGGGTTATTCTAAATTGAAAAGAGGAAACTCGAGGTTATCTGGTAGAGACGCCATTATGATCGAATTTTTAAAGTATTATACGTGTAGGTGCAATGTTAGAGATGCAAGACTTAACAAGTAAGAATCTACCATAATACTTAATTTGCGAAGGCATTTCAGCATACTTTCTAAAGTTGTTATATGACACAATTGGGATATGATCGAACGAGCTCGAAAAATGAATACAAATGAAATGTGGATGGTAACCAATGGTATCGTTCTTGCCTTCAATATTACAGCATATATTCCTATTCAATTCCTAAAAACGTATGAACTTCTTTTCTTAAATAAACTCTTTGCTATGATATCAAAAAGAGGATATTGCATTCCTTTCAAATTTAATTGTTTTCTCAAGTTTTGCTTTCTGATTGGGACAAACAGTGTTATGGTGAGACGATTTGTTGGGATGACGAAGAGTCGGGTGGGACGCCACCTAATCATGTGTTGTATGTCATATGGTACAAAAGACTGGCCATCTTAAGTACCAATGTGGTTGTCTCATTCATATCCAAATCATTATTTCTTCTTTCTTTTCAACTTCAAGTTTATTGAATTATGAATCCTTCTAGTTATTTCGTTATATCGTCGTTCTTTGCAAAAGTTTTTCAAACAAATCAACGTATTATGATCCAAGAGGACAAAGTCCCAGCTACCTCTTATGCACGGAAAGGAGACCACGATATATGGAAAGGATTAAAATCACTAGCCCCAGTGAAGGATCCACTAAGAGCCAATGGAATCTACTCCAATAAGGAATACGTCTCTAAGAACGAGAGCTTATGAATTGTTTGTAAAATATGTTATTCAGAATATGGATGCGGTGACATGAATAATTAATGTGGATACCTTATACGATGTGGAAGCAATTTGATTGTTTATTCCCCAAGGTATTGTTGATAAAATGATTTACCCCATTGAATTAATAAGGTTATGACTAAAGGACTAGCAAATTCAAGAACGTATATTTGTTAAATAAGTGAGTACCAATGGTAGAACTGAGATTTCTGGCAATAAGTTGTGAAGAATTGATATCATTTGAGATAAGAGGATTTGACAATATTCTAAGGAATGGATTAACTATTTAAGCATGATGCCCAGACGAACTGTCATGATGAAGAAATAGTCCTGATGATGTCAAATGAAAAATATGATGAGGTATAAAGGAAGAAGGAAGGTAAAGAATTTGTTAACAATGATTACGGTGATCCAGATGTGAGCATTATAGTAATTATGAGATGAATAAAAGTTAGAAGGGAACAAAATTTAAAGATTTTATAGCAATTAAGGAGTCTCAAGATATGTTTCCAGATGAGTTATCAACATTTCCTCCCGATAGAGAAATGAAGCTCGCGATTGACTTAGCACCGGAGACGAAGCCAATAACCAAGGCCTTACACAAAATGGCACCGATTAAAATGAGGAAGTTAGCAAAGAAAATGCAAGAGATGCTAGAAGAAGAAGCGATTAGACCCAGTGTATCCCATGAGGTGCACCGGTACTAATTGTGAATAAGAAAATTGAGGTATGAGATTAGGCGTCGACTAAAGAAAGCTCAACAAGTTTACCATCAAGAGCAAGTATCTGTTACCTCGAACCAATGATTTGTTTGATCAAACGAAAGAAGCAAAGTAACTTTATAAGATTGATTTAAGGCTTGTATTTCACCAATTGAAGATTAAATCTATGGACATATCAAAGATAATTTTCAGAACTAAGTATTGCGTTATAAAATTTTTGTATTGCCATTTGGATTAACCAATATACCAGTGACATTTGAACTTGATGGACAAAATCTTTAAGGAATATCTGGTTAAGCTGTAGTTGTATCACTTAAATTCAACGAAGGACCATGCGAAGCATTTAATAACAACTGGGGAGTCGGAAAAGAAAGAAATTGTATGTAAAGTCTACAAGGTGAAAGTTTTAATGGTAGAAAGCATAAGTAATCAGTGAGGAGGAGACCAAAGGAGATCCAGTAGAAATCAAAGTTACTATGAATAAAGAAAGGCCAAAATGTACCAATAAAAGTAAGGAATTTTACCATGGACCGGTTATTATTGAAAATTTGTGCAAGATTTCTTGAAAGTTACAACATCTTGGACGAAGCTAACCAGGAAAAGCAAGAAGTTTATATGAAGTAGAGAAGGGTGAAGAAAGTTTTACGGAGTTAAATTAAAGAATGGTTACAGCCCCTACTTTATCATTTTGAAAGTATTAAGGAGATTTGGTAGTTTATAGTGATGCTTCTCATAAGGGAGTAGGATGTGTGTGTTGATACAGCACAATAAAGTTATTGTATATGCACCTAGACAACCGAAATCTTATGAGCAGAAGTATCCTACTTATAATTGGGATTAATAGTAATAATATATGTTTTGAAAGATTGGGAAACATGATATGTATGGAGAAAGGTGTAAGATCTATACGGACCATAAGAGTTTGAAGTATGTATTCACAAGGAAAAGCAAATATAGTGGCAAGCGATAAGCAAAAAGGAGAGAACGAACATAGAGACTGCACCAGAATAATTATCTATGGAATTTTATAAGTTAGAGTTGGAAGTTAAAGTTCGTAATCTAAAAGGGGCAAGGATGGATAGTATGACCTTTCAGTCGAAGTTGTGAAGGAAAAGATAAGATGTCAATAGAAGATAATGGATCACGATGTTAGTAGTTAGTAAAAGGAAATTTATGTGCCCAGGAGAACGATCACGATATTCCTAGATTTTCTTCCAGCACCTGGATGCTATAAGTAGAAGGATTAAGAAATGAGATCCCACAGGGAATTCACAATATAAACTATTTAATTTATTGAAGAAATGTCAAGATATACGGAAATTTAAAGAAAAATAGTGATAACCAGGTATAAGAAGAAATTTCAAAATGGATTAGGAAGTTGGACATGTCAAAGGATTAAGGCAAAATATTGGAGGCCTAGTAGATAAGGTAAACCCAGTAAGTGGTTTTACAAGAAGCGAATCGTGAAGTCTACCAGTGATGTTAAGGGAGAAAAAGGAATGAAAGTATAAAAGTATGTACTGATTATCGGGAGTTTAACAAAACAACGAATAAGAAGAAGTGAGACCCTATAAAGAATTGACTACTTACGAGACCTAATTCAAAAAGTATGTTATATCTCGAGGATTAACTTAAGATCCAACCTGAGAAAATATCAGAGATTACGATTAAAGTCAGTTAAGAGCATTGCAAGCTCTGGTGATATTATGTGAAATGACAAGTATATCAGGCGACTATAAGGAATTAAGGAACGTGGTATATAAGAAGTACTTGGATAAGCAATCTGTATTTATTGATAACATCCTCAGATACTCAAGGAAAGAAAGCCTGCGTGGAATGCCCAAGGATTTTTCTCCAAAAGTCAGAAGGAAAACAACTATACGTTGAGTCTTCAAGAATGAAATTTTGACCAAGGTTAACAAAAGATCCTGAATTAATCCATTTACAACTACCTAAGGAAAGCTGTATGGTAATAGATGCCTTACGCTGACAGAAAGAATTGGATGTAATTAAGACCACCGAGGAGTTAATAAATGAATTGGAAAGAGTGGAATCTGAAGCTCTAATATTTAAAGGTGATAATACGTGAATATATGAGATTACTTTTAAGCCTTAACTGATGGAAAAGAGTAAGAAATGTTTAAATGTTTGGAAACCAAGTTGAAAAAGAGCACCGCCTATCATCCTTAAACGGAGAGTCAAAGTACGGAAGTGATTCAGGAAATGTAAGATATGTTGAGAGGTTGAATTTTAAGGAAACACTGGAATGATTATTTATCATCAATGTCAGCTTTGGGATGCCATTTTATCAAGCTTCATGTGAACGCAAGTGTAGGTCCCCATTTTTATTGAGATAAAGTGGGAGAAAGAAAGTTGTTAAATTCTAAGTTAATTCAACACACCAAGAGCGTAGGGATCTTGGTTGAAGCAGCTCGGAGTAGAAAAAGAAAGAAGGCGAAATCGTATCGAGAGGGAATATGAGTATAGAAATAGGACCAGTAGTGTTATTAAAAGTTTCATCTTGAAAGAGACTAGATAAGTCTAAATAGAAGGAACAGGTTAAGTCCTAAAATTAGTGAATCATTCTCGAAGTATTGATAAATATAGATAAAGTTGTTCATGAGTTGATGTTACCATCACAACAGTGTGTACATATAATGTGGTTGGCATGTCAAAGTTAAACTGATAAGTATTTGATTTGAATTAAGTGATTGATCAGGAGTCAATGGGGCTCTTGTCCAAGTTTGTTTTGCATATAGTGATCGATCTAAATTCTTGATCGTTAAAGGCGAGTCATTGAAAATGAGTGTATATCTATAGTAAGTACGTTTGAAATCCTCGAGTAGAAGAGTCTACTTGGAAACTAGAGTCAGAAATGCTTGACAAATATCCTCACTTGTGTAGTTAGACCAGATTCTGAGGACAGAATCTTTTTAAGGGGGGAAGGATATAACGACTTGTGTATTTTTGAATTATTTAAATATGTAATTGTGGAGGTATTAATTAAATAAAATATGTGTCTTGGTTTTGGCAGCAGTGTGTGAATATATACTATTTGTCTTTGATTGATTGGTGTAAAGGATTGGAATGTGTAGTTAAAAATTGAGTTATATTGTTTTGTTTTGTTTTTAAAGGTGATTTTATTACAGTTTTAAATCCGTAAATATTTGGATTGTCTCTAAAATTAGTTTTATGATTTTATAATTCCAATAGTTATTTTTGGGATTTTATAAAATTTAGAAATCAATATTTCATCAATTATTTAACCCTGTGTAATTTTCTGATTATATTTACTTGTAAAATCTTTATTTAATTCCAGAATTCTTCAAAAATTATGAAACTCATATTTATTTAAGTTTGGAATATTCTAAGAATTTTAAAATTATTTTGGAAATTTTTGGGATTAAATTCACCCGTGTGTTGGTTCGTTTAATCGCCAAATGCGGGTACGGGTTGCGTTTCAAAAATACTTTAATAATTTTATAAAAAAATTATTTTAAATAACTTTGAATTATTTGTGATATTATAAAATTAATTGGGTAATTTTCGGGTTATTTTTATAACGGGCGGTTGTTCATTAAATGTGAAGAAACGGAACAGTATCGGGCTTCCAGGAGAATCAGAACACGTGTCAATTGCATATAGAATTAAGATAAAAAAAAGGAGAAAAAGAAAGAAGAGATAAACACGGCTGTGTTTATCCCCTCGTCCCCCAATCTCCTCAATTTCAATCTCTCCAGCACTCATGTCTCCTTCCCATCGATCTCTATAATCCATTTCTCTCCTGTTTTTTTTTCTTTTCTTTTCCCTCTTCTCCCTATGTTCCCTTCATTTGCTCCCATGGTGCCATTTTTTTTCTCCGTTTCTGGTAAGAAACCCGCCGCCCTGCTCCTGTTCACCGCCGTTTCAGTTTTTCCGGCCAAGGGTCGCCTGTGCGCGTCTGTGTGTGTTTATGTGTGTGTTTTCGCTGTTGTGTGTCTTCGTTGCCTTGCTGTGCCGCCGGGATTATTAATTTTCCGGTTGCTGCTATATTTTTCCGGCCAGATGTATTCGCGCGTGTTGTGTGTGTGATTCTTTGACTGGATTGGAATATTTTTAACGGGTTATTTTAATTTTCTGCAGGAACGATATGATTAATATTCATGAATTAAATTTATCTCATGCGGGAAATTAGTATTTATCGGTGAAATTTATTTGGAAACCCAAGTATAATCGGGCACCAATAAATTTTACCGCCGTCGGCGATGAGCCTCGTTGAGCCGACGGTGGACGGTGATGACACGATTATGAGTCCTAATATTTTTTAGTAAATAAAATTCGTGTTGTGTTTCTATTCTGGATCGAAACAGCTAATTAGTAAATATTGAATCGTGATGGTTAAGTTGGTTGTGATTACTAAATTGTATCGGTGATTGGAATCGGTGAGTTGTGATTGGTTGTCGGTTTTAAATTGGATTGTTGTTGAATTGACGTCGATTAATGTTTCGACGGGTAGTCCGATAAACAAAGGAAACACTGCCCGATTTTCGGAAACTAAATTACGTAAATACAGGAGCATATCTGAAGATTATCGGGATGTCGAGCGAGTATAAGTAAATATATATATATGTATGTATTTTTACAGAACCTGATTGTATGTTGTGTTGTATATTTTGTCCAAAACACAGTAACCCTAATTTCGTAAAATTACGAGTATACGTATTTTCTAACAACGAACACTAGATCGATTTCAAGAATGTGAACCTTAATTATTGTCTGTGTTATTCTAATATGAATAATTACGAGTCGGGTTTAAATATTGTTGAGTAAATATTAGTATCGAGGATATGTCAAGCATACCTAAACATCTAACGTAGGGTATTTCGACCCTGTAGGTTATAGTCGGGAACTTGAAAGTGGACGATGGACTAAATATAACCTAGTGGTCAGTCGACGAGCTGAGGAGAGTTTCAACAGGAAGACCTGAGTGTCGAAATCGAATCTAATGGGATCTAGTGGTTGGACGTTAGAGCCTGAGCAGTAAAATCGGCTCAGAGTTGAGCAGTAATAGTTGTAAAGCCTTGTAAGGCAAGTATTTCTGAACTTTTCTTCAAGATATATTACCAATGTTTTCGAAATGTTTCATAACATGTGGCTATTATCAAATATAACTCCTGTTTTATAATACAAGTGCTTTAAACTGTTTAACCTTGTACCCTGATTTTCTTGATTTTGAGCCATAAGCCTTACTTTTTGTAAATCATCTTTTGTTGATCCTCAGACACCAACCCACACATATATGATACTACTCCCCAAATGTTTAACTACTAAACACTAAACACTGGAAGAAAATTGTTTGAAAACACAGAAACTTTTATACTCTAGCCATTATTTATAACATCAAAGAACTATACCTCAAAAAATCACTATTTTCTAATACCTGATTCTTTTACAGATTGAAAGCCGTTTCTTTTACATACCCTGATATACCCTTGTGATATCCACGAGTTTCCTTACGTTTTATTCAAATGTTTAATCATCATTTATTATGATCTTGTGTTATCGAATTATATTGTTTATCATATTGAACTGCTTTAGGATTGGATAGTTTTTATATATGTGGACCAGATTCGTGGTCAGACCATATCAACGGTCAAGTTAGGCCAATGCATGCCTTGGATCCAGTAATTAGAGCAGTGTTGTGTGCTTTGCTCGGGGTTAGTGCGTTACTGATCAGCAGCCTAACCTTGGTTTTAAAACTTAAAATGAATATCCAATTCTAATGATTAGTTAAAAAGAAACTTGATTCCTCTGAATCATCTCTTTTGATCATTGTTAACCTCAGTTATCGTTATTGTGACTTGCTGAGCTAGTTAGCTCACTCTTGTGAATCTTTTTATATATTTTACAGTTAAAGAGGATATGGATGATAGTGAAGTTCCTCAGTCCAAAGTGTGGGCTAAGGTTCCAGTTTGAGTTGGATCGAACTAGCAGGAGCTTCACGCGGTAGAGAGATAATATGATTGTAAGAAAAAATTTGTTATCAGTTGTAAGTTAAATCAGTTGGGATTTGGTACGTTGTAATAAATTAAAGTTGTGGCTTGTTTTCATACTTTAACCCGATGCGATCCATGGTTATGTAAAGCAGGGTCATTGCAAATAATATTTCTTATACAGGTTCGTTTATTGTGTATGTGTTGTGGACCCCAAACTTCTGACCCGGGTTTGGAGGGCGCCACATAAAAGGAATATGTCCTAAGTCCAATCATGTATTAGAATTTAGGAATAACTTTTATGTAATCTTTTTTGATTTCATTGATATTAATAAAGACTTGTTTTGCTTTTATTACGGGCTTTATCTATTTAAGTGTTTAAATAAGATATACCATAGTTTAGTGTAAAGCTTTTTATGGATTATGATGAGATCATAATAGTGAGACCTAAAAAGATGATAACTCTAAACTTAAATAGTTCCTGGTCGTAGGATTACTAACTGGTAATTAATAATCCGCAAAGATCGGTACGTACTATGCTTGCTTCATTATGAAGGATGTCTGTTCTCATAGACATTTGTGTGGTGACACTATAGCTAGTATGTAGGTGCTTATTATAGAATAAGTTCACTGAACATGACTCGCCCAGCTGAACAACTGATGGAGTTCACTCACGTGTCAGCAGTTGTTCGCTTAGTGATAGTTGTACAAGTATCCTTAGACTTGAGGCCATCATAGTCATCTTGTGTACACTGAACTATGCTTTGGTTTAGTTCTTAGTCTCCAGGGACAATTATTAGGGCTCTTCTGGGTATAGGAATTTGTACACGAAGATAGTGTATGATCAATAAAGGATCTACCCCTTCCAGTGAAGGAAGTGAATGTTCAAGGCTGATCCACTTATGCTAGTTCAGGAATCTCTGGCCAGAGTGAATGAAATTAGAAAGAAGTTTCTAATTTGCATAGAACTACGCATAGTAAATGGTAAGCAAGTGATTGAATTAGATAGGCTTGACACGAGATCCATGCCTTGTATTTAATCGTGACATTGTAGGGTAAAAGGAGTTTATTGTACGGTAACTATTCACTGAATAGGTTCTTGGTATTCTAAGCAGTGAATTCATATTATCCGGATAGTCGCGATATGCTGAGAAGTATCCCTCACGATGTAGAATAAATGTGATTAATTAATTAATCATATTTAATAAATTAGAGAATTTATATAAATAATGATAAAATAGTTTTATTATTATTTATTTCTACTACCGGCTTAATATTGAACCTACAGGGTCACACCATAAAAAGAGAATGATTTAATGGTGGAGGAATTAATTAATAATGGCTAATAATTATTTATTTGTGAAATAAATAATTAATTGGCAAATTTAATAATTGATTAAATAAGATTTAATTGATTATAAATTAATTAAAAAAAGCTCTTAATATTATTAATTAAGAATTTAATTTTTAGAAATTAAATCAAGAGAGTGAATTATTTCTAAAGTGTTTAAAAAAAGGATTAGTAATTAAAAGGTGTTTTAATTATTAATGAGAATAATAAATGGGATAATAACAATAATATTTATGGGAAAATTTCAGCTGAAAATTTTGCCTATAAATACACTATTATAGACCCTAATTTTATTCTAACCCCAACGAACCCGAAAACCCAAAAAGATTGGAAAACCCAATTCTCTCCACCTCCTTTCGCCTCCTTAACATCGTTTTCTTGGTGGATACCGGTGGAGTGCTTCACACTTGAGGAGCAACTGCTAAGGATCTCTGATCGTTGTCTCCGAATTATTTTGAAAGGTTAGATTCGATCCCTCGAATTTTTATTCATGATCTGTATGCTTTTATTTGGATTTTGTATGTGTAAAAGTGTTTTGCCATGCCCCCGCTGCGTTAAAAATCTAACAATGGTATCAGAGCATAGGTTGTATGCATATAGATCTGTGGTAAAAATTTCAGAATTTTATGTGCTTATATGAATTAATTATGATTTTTATAAGTTATATTATGGATTAATTTTGTCTGATGAGAAATCGTTTCTCATAATAATTTTGATTGTTGATCTGGGTTCTACAAGTGTTGTAGATCATTTGGGTATTTTTTTCATAATTTTATGATGTATAGATTTTTTATTATGAATTTTTGAAGTTCTTACAATTAAATTCGTAATTAAATAAATCATATATATATATATAAATTGAAAGCATGTATATATATCTGCATCTGTACTTTGTGTGCTATTGTTTCTGTGCTGCACGGAGAAAAACAATCGAAGAAGACAGAGAAGTCTGACACGCACGGAGTTCGAGAAGCAACAGGCGGCTGCTGAAAAAAAAAAAAAAATAGGGGTGTAACGCATTTCGGGAATGCGTTACACACTTGTGGCGCATTCACGGAATGCGTTACACCCTTTAATGGCTGAAAAGGGGTGTAACGCATCACCGGAATGCGTTATAGGTACTGTAACGCGTTCCTGTAATGCGTTATAGCCCTTCTGTTGATTTTAAAATTGATTTTCTGGGAGTTTCGTAACTCCGTTTTAGGCGTGCAATATACCGTTGGATTCGTTTTTCCGAGACGGATCTAATGGAGTGATCAATTTTAGTTTATATAAAAGTTTTGAACTGTTTATATTTCCATGAAGTGTTTTAAAGATGTTTTTGACTGTTTTAATTGCTTTTAAATGCTTCATGTGATACATAGAGATGTATAATGCTTAGACTAATGTGCTAGATGATGTAACATGCCTACCTTGATGTTTATTCATGTTTATATATGTGATATATGCTTAGTTTATCATGCGATGATAGATTTAGGTGAACTTAAATGAACATAAGGCGTTTGTTAGACAACCTAGTATAGTGAAATTGTTTCATAACCTTAATAACAATATTATGAATACAATCATGAGATTCTTGTGTTTGTGAAACACTTAATTGAATATGAATTTTCGATATGAGAGAAAGGATGATTCTGTCAACAACAGATTTCTATCTGTAAGAAAGGGTTATTAAGTGACGCCTCTTGACAATGCTCCACCCGATCTGGGAATCATCTGATTATTGATTATTGATTTGAAATATTTAATTTAAAAGGAAGAATATCTTTATAATATGATTATGATTGTAACGTAATATAATCCCTCTAAAATTAAATAATATCAAGTAGTAATTGGCCAATGATACAACGGGCTTGTGTCTGTCATAGCCTTCCAACATGATAGAAAAGTAGTTCTTATTTTTGAATCATTGTCGGTTCGTGCTACAGCCGAGGGCTTTGATTTCGAAATAAGAAATACTTGTCTATTACATAGAGATGTGTACATTGAATAAGAATCTAAAGGTCGGTACGTGCTACAGCCGTGGGCCTTTGGGGACTGATTCAACTGTACGGAATGTTGGGTTAGACTTGACTTAGAATATTGAGTTTGTCATGCTACAGCCGAGACTCAATTATTCAAGAGGCTAAAGTTTGATTAGGGA
Source organism: Apium graveolens (assembly GCF_009905375.1). Taxonomy (NCBI): domain Eukaryota; kingdom Viridiplantae; phylum Streptophyta; class Magnoliopsida; order Apiales; family Apiaceae; genus Apium; species Apium graveolens. The sequence goes on from NC_133653.1 coordinate 110,143,382, forward strand.
ATAACATTAGATGTAATTGACAAGAGTTGTCTGCCTATTGAACATTACATGGCGTTTCGTGCCACAGCCGGGGTTGTGTAATGGAATGTAGGATCCCTATTCCCACTAGCATTATGAATGCTTAATTTTTCACGTAGGGGGTTGAATAAATTAGGAAAACTAGTGGGAGCCACTTATGAATAAAGACCCGATTCATATAGTGTTTTGAAATGAAATCGATTATTTGCTAAGTGTTGTTATGTGTTTATCATTTACAGATTTACTTTGTATGTTATGTCTTCTGCACTATCACTCAGGAGCATACTGGATGCTCACAAATTGATTGGTCCTAATTATGTTGACTGGCTTCGAAACTTGAGAATTGTTCTCAGGATTGAGAAGCTGGAATACGTGATTGACTCACCTAAGCCTACTGAACCTGCTAGTGATGCACATAATGATGAACATGTTGTGTATCGTAAGTGGATAGATGATGCAAATGTTGCTCAATGCATCATGCTAGCTTCCATGAACATTGAGCTACAGAAGCAACATGAGCATATGGATGCTCACACTATCCTAATGCATCTACAAGAGTTGTATGATGTGGCGGGGAGGACAGCTCGATATGAGATATCGAAGGAGTTGTTCGGTTGTAGGATGTCTGAGGGATCATCTGTGAATGACCATGTACTTAAGATGATCAATTTGATTGAACGTCTTGGATAACTTGGTTTTGCCATGGATGGGGAGCTGAGCCAAGACTTGGTCTTGCAATCACTTCCGAGTTCGTTCTCGCAGTTTGTTGTGAACTTTCACATGAATAAGTTGGATGTCAGCCTGCCTGAACTCCACAACATGTTGAAGACTGCGGAATCGAATTTTCCCCTAAGAAGAGTTCTGTTCTTCTAATTGGTGAAGGTTCCAATCCTAAGAAAAGGAAGAGGAACTCTTCCAAGAAGAAGAAAGTAGGTGAGAAAACGCCGGTTCCACCAAAAGCTGAAGACCCCAAGAGCAAAGTTGTTTTCTTTCACTGCAACAAGGTGGGGCACTGGAAGAGAAACTGCAAGGTTTACCTTGCAGAATTGAAGAAGAAGGGTAGTGAGACTACCGCTTCTGATTCAGGTATGTTCATGATAGAAGTGAATATGTCATTTCTACTTGGGTATTCGATACCGCCTGTGGTTCTCATAACTGCAATTTGTTGCAGGGACCAAGGAGAAGTAGGACTCTTGAGGAAGAGGAGGTGATTCTATTGATGGGAAATGGAGCAAGAGTTGCTTCTGAAGATGTAGAATCATTTCATTTATATAGGCCTATGGGCAAGACTATTGTTTGAAATAATTGTTATTTTGTTCCCTCGATTGTGAGGAATATTATTCCCATGTTAGACTTGGCTGGATTTTCATTTATTATTGAGAATAATGAATGTTCTATTCTTAGAGATAATATTCTTTATGGACGTGGTACTTTAAATAATGATCTGTATAAATGTGACATAATTTACTTCAGATTGAACAAACTAATAAAAGAAAATGGATGATGAAAATCTCACTTTATAGTGGCACTGCAGTCTCCATTTAGTAGACATGGAGAGAGGGCTGCAAATTTGCTAGGAATGGTACACACAGATGTATGTGGACCAATGTCTACGCAAGCCATGGGTGGATTTTCATACTTCATTACTTTCATGGATAATAGATCTAGATTCGGATATGTGTTTGATGAAACACAAGTCTGAAGCCTTTGAAAAGTTCAAAGAGTATAAGTATGAAGTGGAGAAACAAACCAAACATAGTATTATAATTCTTCGATTAGATCGAGGTGGTGAATACTTTAATGGAGTGTTTCTAGATTATCTCAAAATAAATGGTATAGTCTCCCAGTGGACTCCTCCAGATTGGTATCTGAAAGGAGAAATCGAACTTTGTTAGATATAGTTCGGTCCATGATGAGCTATGCAAATCTTCCAGTATTCCTATAGGGTTATGCATTGGAAACCTCAGCATATTTACTGAATAAGGTGCCTTCCAAAATCTGTTCCTCAAACTTCGTATGAGATATGGAAAGAAAGGAAACTGAGTCTTAAACACGTTAAGATTTGGGGATGTCCAGCTTATGTCAAGTAAGTTGACCCAGATAAGCTGGAATATCGATCCGTAAAATATAGTTGTGTGGGATATCCTAAAGAGACTTTTGGGTATTACTTTTGCATCGATCATCGGGTGTTTCTCTCCAGACATGCTACCTTCTTGGAAAAGGAGTTTATCCTTGAAGGAAACAATGGGAGCAAAATTGAACTTGATGAAGTTCAAGAAGCACAAACTACTACGGATCAAGTGGAAACACTTGTTCTGACTGAATAACCTTTTATGGAACAGCCCATTCATAGATCAGGGAGAGTGTCTCGCCAACTTGAGAGGTATTATGGCCTTGTCATTGAGAATGACAATGAGTTGTCGATCATTGATGATGACGACCCTGTGACCTATAATGAGGCTATGAGTAGTGTTGACTCAGAGAAATAGCATAGTGCCATGAAATCCAGAATGGAATCTATGTATACGGTATACAAAAGATAGATTATAGCAAATGGCCAGGTGGAGACCTATAAGGCCAGGCTTGTGGCAAAAGGATTCAAACAAAGGCAATGGATTGACTTTGATGAAACCTTTTACCTGTAGCCCTGTTAAAATCAGTTCGGATTTTGCTTGCGATTGCTGCTTACTACGACTATGAAATCTGGCAGATGGCCAGATGGTTTTCTTTCCAAGGGAAATGAAAACCTAGTGTGTAAGCTGCTGCGAACCAAATGTGGTTTAAAGCAGGCTTCTCGAAAGATGGAACATTCGTTTTGATGAGACAATCAAAGAGTTTGATTTTATCAAAAAAACAAAGATGAACCATGGGTCTACAAAAGGGTTAGTGGGAGCGCGGTAACATTTCTTGTATTGTATTGAATTAGAGTTGACACACATAACACCATAGCAGACCCACTCACAAAGCTACTTTATGAAAGTCACTTTGATCGTCATAAAGACAAGATGGGTATTAGATACCAGAGTGATTGGCTTTAGTACAAGTGGGAGATTGAAAGGAATATATCCTAAGTCCAATCATGTATTAGGATTTAGGTATAACTTTTATGTAATCTGTTTTGATTTCATTGATATTAATAAAGACTTGTTTTGCTTTTATTACGGGCTTTATCTATGTAAATGTTTAAATAAGATATACCATAGTTTAGAGTAAAGCTTTTTATGGATTATGATGAGATCATAATAGTGAGACCTAAAAAGATGATAACTCTAAACTTAAATAGTTCCTGGTCGTAGGATTACTAACTGGTAATTAATAATCCGCAAAGATCGGTACATACTATGCTTGCTTCATTATGAAGGATGTCTGTTCTCATAGACATTTGTATGGTGACACTATAGCTAGTATGTAGGTGCTTATTATAGAATAAGTTCACTGAACATGACTCGCCCAGCTGAACAGCTGATGGAGTTCACTCACGTGTCAGCAGTTGTTCGCTTAGTGATAGTTGTACAAGTATCCTTAGACTTGAGGTCATCATAGTCATCTTGTGTACACTGAACTATGCTTTGGTTTAGTTTTTAGTCTCCAGGGACAATTATTAGGGCTCTTCTGGGTATAGGAATTTGTACACGAAGATATGTATGATCAATAAAGGATCTACCCCTTCCAGTGAAGGAAGCGAATGTTCAAGGCTGATCCACTTATGCTAGTTCAGGAATCTCTGGCCAGAGTGAATGAAATTAGAAAGGAGTTTCTAATTTGCATAGAACTACGCATAGTAAATGGTAAGCAAGTGATTGAATTAGATAGGCTTGACACGAGATCCATGTCTTGTATTTAATCAAGACATTGTAGGGTAGAAGGAGTTTATTGTACGGTAACTATTCACTGAATAGATTCTTGGTATTCTAAGCAGTGAATTCATATTATCCGGATAGTCGCGATATGCTGAGAAGTATCCCTCACGATGTAGAATTAATGTGATTAATTAATTAATCATATTTAATAAATTATAGAATTTATATGAATAATGATAAAATAGTTTTATTATTATTTATTCCTACTACCGGCTTAATATTGAACCTACAGGGTCACACCATAAAAAGAGAATGATTTAATGGTGGAGGAATTAATTAATAATGGCTAATAATTATTTATTTGTAAAATAAATAATTAATTGGCAAATTTAATAATTGATTAAATGAGATTTAATTGATTATAAATTAATTAAGAAAAGTTCTTAATATTATTAATTAAGAATTTAATTTTTGGAAATTAAATCAAGAGAGAGAATTATTTTTAAAGTGTTTAAAAAAGGATTAGTAAGTAAAAGGTGTTTTAATTGTTAATGAGAATAATAAATGGGATAATAATAATAATATTTATGGGAAAATTTCAGCTGAAAATTTTGCCTATAAATACACTATTATAGACCCTAATTTTATTCTAACCCCAACGAACCCGAAAACCCAAAAAGTTTGGAAAACCCAATTCTCTCCACCTCCTTCCTCCTCCTTAACATCGTTTTCTTGGTGGATACCGGTGGAGTGCTTCACACTTGAGGAGCAACTGCTAAGGATCTCTGATCGTTGTCTCCGAATTATTTTAAAAGGTTAGATTCGATCCCTCGAATTTTTATTCATGATCTGTATGCTTTTATTTGGATTTTGTATGTGTAAAAGTGTTTTGCCATGCCCCCGCTGCGTTAAAAATCCAACACCACATACTTCATTTTCAAGTCTCAACTTGTCATGGTCATCTGCATTTTTTAGACCTGTTGTCTTCTCATATTTTTATATTGTAAACTCTGAAGGCTATTGTAGTCAACGGATAACCTACAAATATTCCTTCATCAGCTTTCAGATCAAACTTGGTAAGCTGTTCCGGATGAGTTTTGAGAACAAAACATTTACAACCAAATATATGAAAGAACTTTAAATTTGGCATCTTTCCTTTCACTATCTTAAATGGTGTCCTTCCATGCTTGTTGATCAATGTAGCATTTTGTGTAAAGTACGCTGTTTGCACAGCCTCAACCCAGAAGTAGGTAGGCAATCTTGCTTCTCCTAGCGTGGTCCTTGCAGCTTTTATCAGAGTTCTATTCTTTCTTTCAACAACTCCATTTTGTTGTGGACTTTCAGGGGAAGAAAACTATTGTTTTATCCCCTTGAGTTTGCAGAACTCTTCAATAGAGCTATTCTTGAATTCAGTTCCATTATCACGTCTGATGATCTTCACTTTATATGTTGATCCTTTCTCCATCTCCCTCACATGATCAAGAAGAATGGATGGAGATTCATCCTTGGTGAGCAGAAAATACACCCATGTGTATTTTGTATATTCATCAACAATCACAAGTGCATACCTCTTCTTGAAAATAGACATAACATTCACTGAACCAAAGAGATCAACATGAAGTAGATGATATGGTTCAAGAATTGAGGATTCAGTTTTACTCTTGAAAGATGTCTTCCTTTTCTTGGATTTCTGACATGTGTCACATAAGCCATCAGGAGTAAACACTGCATTGGGAAATCCTCTTAGAAGATCTTTCCTCACAAGTTCATTGATATTGTTGAAGTTGAGGTGAGAAAGACTTTTATGCTAGTTCAAGCTGTCTTCCACAGATGCTCTACTCAGTAGACAAACTTTTGAATTATCAAAATTTGTGGAGACCCTAGATTTATACAAACTACCATGTATGTGGCGCCCTCCAAACCCGGGTCAGAAGTTTGGGGTCCACAACACACACACACCATATTTAAACCTATTTATGAATATAATAATATATATACCCAATGAACCTACTTACCATATTCCACGGATCGAAGTAGTTTAAAGTATGCCCATAAGCCACAACCTTATTTATTTTACAATCGTATCAAATCCCAGTTTATTTATCTTAAATTGGAAGTAGACTTTATTACAAACTATCAACACACACTAAGCCAAACATCATCTGCTAGCTTATTCCATTTCGACTTGGATACCTACCTCGCACGTTTTTCTGGGGATCCTCGCTACCACCAGTTTCCTTTTTCACTGGAAATGAATATAAACAGATTTGAAAGAGTGAGCTAACTAGCTCAGCAAGTCATATTGACAACACTGAGATTAAGTAATGATCAATTGAAATGATATAAGGAATCAAGTTTTCCTGATAAGCGATGATTAGAACTGGATATTCACTTTTATTTCAAAAACCAAGGTAAGGCTGCTGATCAATCACGCACTAACCCCGAGCAAGGCTCCCAACATTGCTCTATATACTGGATCAAAGGCACATATTGGCCTATCAGGACCACGAATCTGGTCCGACCATGAATCTGGTACATATTTAAAAATAATCAAATTCTATGATAATGATATGATAAGCAATGTAAATCAATAAGCTAAACCATAAACAACATTTATCTCGAAGCATAAGGTGATTCATAATATCATGAAGGTATAACAAAGAAATCATAAAGATTGGCTTTCAATCAAGGAAAGAATCAGAAAGTAGAAGACCAAGGGTTGAAGGGTTACAATAATTGGTCTTCTATTATACAAGACATAAGAGTTGGTATGTTAAGCAATATCGTACCAAGAATCATTATGTGGTAGATGTGTATTTGTGGAGTAGTTTCGTATAGGTGTGGTTTGTATCCAAGAATTCAACAATCAATGGTTTACAAGAAATCAGGCTTGTGGCTCAAGATCAATAAGAATCAGGGTTTAGGGTTAAGTACTTCAATGTACTCACAATATAGAACAATAACTATTAGGAATACTTGAAATTATATTACAAGGAAGAGCAGAAACACTTGCCTTATCAATTCGCTTTTACTTTACTCGTACTTGTAAATTGATTCCCACTCACTGACTACTTGCTTTCCCTTTCTACGTCTCTCTTCCTCTGTTAAACATCACATGTATGTATCAATACAAATTCTCATCTCATTCTACACATTACGAGTTTCTAACTACCCTTCTTTTCACCCAAATCCGACGTACAGATTGAAAGTTATGATAAAAAACGTCAAATAATGCACATTCAGTCATTATACAACAATCGGATCACATATAACACGTAGCACGTAATTTATTCAATCAAAATAATTTTTCAAAGAAGATTCAAGGTTGAAATAATTTTCCAGGTATTTAATACGAATTTTTGAACATTTTTCTGAATCAAAACGGGTCTCCGAGTCATTTCATAATTAAATAATAGGGTTCGAACACCCGAATCTGACTTTAAAATGATTTAATACTAATTATCGAGCTTTGAAAATAATATTTTAAAGCTCGAAATTATTTTTCAAAATTTTTAGACCCAAATAAATAATTAAATCTAATTAATAAATCAATTAAAATCAATTAATAATTAATTAAATTAATTAATCAATTAGTATTAAATTAATCATTAAATAAAATAACTAAAAACTAATTAAAATTAATTAATAAAATAAATTAGATTTATTTTTCAATTAAATAAATAATTAAAAATAGTTTTCTAATTTAAAATAATTCAATAAACATTTTTCTGATTTTTCAAATAATAAAAATACAATTTTTAAAATATTTTTAAACAATAGGGTTTAATTTGTAATTTTGAAAAGCTGGGGATTAAATTTGCAATTTCTGAAAAAACTTGGGTGGTCAGGGGTAATTTACCACCTTCCTCCCCCCTGCTTCCCCGACGGTCGCCGACGAAGCCATGGCCACCGGCCAGAAGTTTCCCGGCGACGTTTAACTCGCCCAAAATAGTTTAAAAACGGGCCAATCAACTCTCTGTCACTGCAACAAACAGTTTATCAAATAAAAATCACCAAATTTACAGCCAAATGGCTGGGATTCCTCCCGTCGTTTTCCTCCTCACTTTTCCGGCAAAGTCGACTCCAACATCCCCTGTTAAAACGGACACTACCAATTAAATCCACTTGACACGATCTATCCATTGATATAATTTACATATTCTCAGATTTAACCAATCAAAAATCCGGCCAAAGCATGAGTTTTCCGGTAGGTTTATTCAAGAACACCAAGAACACTCAAACTCGAAAATCAAACCAACTTTTCTACATGTTATTGAACTCCAAATTTGACATATAATATACCAAAATGACTAGGATAAAATTATCTACAAGATACAATCATCAAATCATATCAACAACATCAAGAACAAAATTTCATAATTTAATCTTTAATTAATTCGAATTAAAACAATTAAATAAGAAAATCACATTGATTTCTGCACTAAAATAGATGGTTGATTATGAAAGAGCTTTTTGAGAGCTTCGATTTGATATATTGCACGCTCGATTCCGAATTCGATAAAGACTTCGTTTGTGAGTTTGATTTTCAAGAACGCGACGTTTAATTAGGGGTTTCTCGGTAAATTCTATATTTTTACTAATCGATTATGATTTTACGAAAAAAAATGAAATAAGAAAAGGGCTATTTATATTTATGGAATATTGGTATATGTTGGATCGTATTGGATTGATAAATTAGTTACTTAGCCGCTAAGTAACTACAAAAATGATCCGATTTGAGACCTGTGTTGGATAATTATCCAAACCGGGCTTCTTATAAAACACTTTATATGAAAATAATGTAATATTATTCCGTCTTTCGAGAATACGGGTTTTGTTGATTTATCGAAATGATTATTGTATCAAAAATTGTACGTCGGGACACGTACGGGCCAAACCGTAATCCAGATTGAAAAAGTTAAAACACGGAAAATGTTCAAAATAACCAGATTAGGTTAGGAAGAAGTTTTTCGAAGATTATCGGGTTGTAAAAACGTAAAAACGGTTGAGGTTGGATGATTCCCGATTTTATATAATAGTTCTGTAATTATTCAGAAAATAATTAATAATGTCATAAATCATTTTAAAATCATATAACGATCCAAAAATTATCAGAAAAATATCACAATTATCTATATTACATTCTGGACATAATATAATTAATCTATTCACCTTTAACCACATTTAAACATATAAATATCAATATCAATCAATAGATAATTCACCAATATTCACATAATAATCCTATAATAATTATTTATTGAAAAAATAATTACACGCGATATCCCGGATATTACATCCTTCGCCCCTTAAAAGGATTATGTCCTCAAAATCTCCTATGTAGACAGATGAGGGTACTTTTCTTGCATATCACTTTCTAACTCCCAAGTTGACTCTTCAATCTTTGGGTTTCTCCACAACACTCTTACTAACTTTACAACTTTATTTCTCAATACCTTTTCTTTCTTTTCTAGAATCTCTATTGGATTCTCTATATACGATAAATCTGCCTGAAGTTATATCGGCTCATACTCGATTACATGCCTAGAATCTGGATTATACTTCTTAAGCATCGATACGTGAAAGGTATTATGAATATGCTCCAGGTGCGGGGGTAACGCCAATTCGTAGGCTACCTTACCGACACGTTTCAAAATTTCAAAAGGTCCAACGTATCTAGGACTCAGCTTTCCTTTCTTTCATAACCTAGACAATACTTTCCATGGTGACACTTTCAGTAACACTAGATTTCCGTCTTCAAATTCCATATCCTTTCTTGATTGATCTGCGTATTTCCTTTGAAGATCTTGTGTTGTAATTAACCTTTTCTGGATGACTTCCACAACTTCCTTTATCTGTTGTACCAATTCGGGTCCAAGTATTTTACGTTCTCTGACTTCGTCCCAATACACCAGTAATCAAAATTTGCGTCCATAAAGAGCTTCATGGGGAGGCATTCCGATACTGGCATGATAACTGTTATTATAAGCAAATTCCACTAAGGGCAAATGCTCGTCCCAATTTCCTTTGAAATTAGTGGCACAAACATGTAACATGTCTTCAATTGTCTGGATCGTCCTTTCACTTTGACCATATATTTTTGGATGATAGGCTGTACTCGTATTTAATTTAGTTCCCAAGCATTCTTGAAAACTTTTTGAAAATCTTGAATTATATCGTGGATCTCGATCAGATACAATAGACACAGGGACTCCATGACACACTACTATTTCTTTCAAATTTATGTGAACCAATTTATCCAACGAGAATCTTTCATGAATAGCCAAGAAATGAGCTGATTTAGTTAGTCTGTCTACTATAACCCAAATGGCATCATGATTTGCTTTCGTCCTTGGTAATCTGACTATAAAATCTATAACAATGTGCTCCCATTTCCATTCTGGAATCTCTAGTGGCTGTAATAATCCGCTTGGTCTCTGGTGCTCCGCCTTAACTCTTTGATACGTATAATACATTTGCTAAACCATTCCCCAAGTTCTCTCTTCATGTCTGGCCACCAATAATTCTCTTTTAAATCTCTATACATCTTGGTACTTCCCAAATAAATGGAATACTTTGAATTGTGAGCTTCTTGTAGAATTTCATTCTTCAATTCTGTCACTAGTGGATCCAAATTCAGGTAGAAAATCTGAGAATACCTTGATCGTCCTTTTGAGTGCATAACTCTTCTCCTGCCAAACGATTGATATCTTGATCCATTATTTCCTCTTGACATTTCTTTAACTTTTCCAGCAATTCTGGCTGAAAAGTCATACTATACATCTTTGCTTCATTAGGCTTGTAAATCCTGACTTCTAGTTCCAATTTATGAAATTCCTTGTATAATTCTTCTGGTACTGTCAACATGTTCAATCTTTCCTTTCTGCTTAATGCATCTGCCACCATATTTGCTTTTCCTGGATGATACTTAATTGTACAATCATAGTCTTTGATCAGCTCCAACTATCTCCTTTGTCTCATGTTAAGCTCCTTTTGCGTGAATATGTACTTTAAACTTTTATGGCCCGTATAGATCTCCCATTTTTTCCATATAAATAATGTCTCCAAATCTTCCAGGTGAATACCATTGCTGCTAGTTCTAAGTCATGAGTATGATACTTCTGCTCATGAGGTTTCAGTTGTCTCGACACATATGCAATAACTTTATCATGTTACATCAAAACATAACCTAATCCCTTATGAGAAACATCACTATAGATTACAGAATTTCCTTGATCATCTGGAAGTGATAACACAGGTGCCGTGATTAATATTTTCTTCAATTCCTGGAAACTTTCTTCGCACTTTTCATTCCATATAAACTTCTCATTTTTCCTAGTAAGCTTCGTCAAAGGCGTCACAATCTTTGAGAAATCTTGAACAAATCATCGATAATATTCTGCTAATCCCAAGAAACTTCTCACTTGCGTTGGTGTTTTTAGCCTTTCCCAATTCATAATAGCTTCAATTTTCGCTGGGTCCACTTTGATACCCTCACTACTGACTATGTGCCATAAAAATTGAACTTCCTGCAACCAAAACTCACACTTTGAAAACTTGGCATATAACTTCTCCTTTCTCAAAGTTTCCAAAGCTATCCTTAAATGTTCCACATGGTCGTCCGTTGACTTTGAGTAAATCAAAATATCATCGATAAACACAATTACAAACTTATCTAATTATTCCTTGAAAATTCTATTCATCAAGTCCATAAATGTTGTCGGGGCATTAGTCAATCCAAAAGACATCACTAGGAATTCATAATGACCATACCTTGTTCTGAAAGCTGTCTTTGGTATATCTTCAGATTTAACCTTCAACTGGTGATATCTGGATCTCAGATCAATCTTAGAAAAATACTTAGCTCCTTTTAGCTGATAAAAAAAATCATCGATTAGAGGTAATGGATACGTATTCTTAATCGTAAGCTTATTGAGTTCTCGATAGTCGATACATAACCTCATGCTTCCGTCCTTCTTCTTAACAAATAGTACTGGTGCACCCCATAGGGATATACTGGGTCGAATTACTCTTTTTTTCAATAACTCTTGTAATTGCCTTGCTAGTTCTTTCATTTCAACTGGCTCCATTCTATACGGGGCTTTGGATACTGGTTCCGTTCCAGGTGCTAAGTCGATCGTAAACTCAATTTCTCTATCTGGGGGAAGTCCTGGTAATTCATCTGGAAACACGTCTGGAAATTCATTTACCACTGGAATGTCTTCCAGTTTTGCTGGCTCCTGACTTCTATTTATCACATACACAATGAAGTGCTCGCATCCTTGTTGCAATAACTTTTTGGCTTGAATTATCATCAAGAACTTCTTTGCTTGCTTCTGGCCTCTAAACCTCACCACTTTCTCGTCTAGCGTCTTCAAGTTTACTTTCTTATTACGACAGTCTATCTGAGCATCGTGCTTAGATAGCCAGTCCATTCCTAAAATAACGTCAAACTCTCCTAACTTAAATGGTATCAAGTCAGCGTCAAACTTATTTCCAAAAATCTCAATATCACAGTTCTTACACACTTGGTTAACCGATACACGCTCTTGATTTGGTAATTCTACCGTCATAATTTTACTTAACAATTTAATTGGATAATTCAGCTTATCAACAAAATCTTGAGAAATAAATGATCGAGTTGCTCCAGAATCTACTAGCACTTTAGCACATAAAGAATTCACAGTAAGCGTACCTGCCATAACCTCAGTGTCCATGATAGCATCCTTCACAGGCATGTCATAAACTCTAGCTCTGGGAGGTTCATTCACTGTTGGAGTAGCTCCCATGATTCTCAGTGTATTATTGACTAGAACTTGTATCTTACAATCCCTTGCGATATGTCCTGGCATTCTGCACTTAAAACATGCATACCCAATTACTGGAACTTTGCTTACCTGATTCCTGGTAGGCTGATCCTTGTTGATTGGCTCTTTAATTGGCTGATTACAACACTCCCTTGAATAGTGCCCCCTCTGGTTTCATCTGTAGCAGACCACATTCACCTTTCTGGAAACTCCACCATGCATCTTTCCATATACTTGGCAATCTGGTAGAGCTGGCTTCTACTGGGTTGGCTGGTTCCCAATGGCTGGACGGTTACCTTGTCCTCCATTGCCTGTATTCTTCTTGTTAAAATTCATTCCGGGCTGAAACTTGCCTTTCCTCTGATTGAAATTTGGAAACTTCCCTGCTTGAGATTGTCCTTCACTCCCCTCAAACTTCCTTTTCTTACTTTCCTTCTCCTTCTGAGATATTTCACTTTTTGTCTTCACAGTCATAGCTTTCTGAACAACTCCCACATACGTATCCAACTCAAATATGGCCACCTTCCCACAGATTCATGGCTTAAGACCTTGTTGGAACCTCTTAGCTTTCTTCCTATCAGTGTCCACATATGATGGTACAAACCTAGACAACTCCTCAAACTTACTTCCATAATCTGCCACTGACATTTTCCCCTGCTTTAGCACCAGAAATTTCAATTCCATTTGATCCTGAACAAACTGAGGGAAATACTTCTCTAAAAACAACTCCTTGAATCTATCCCACATAATATCATCTATACCTTCCAACACTTTAACGGTTTCCCACCAGTAGGTGGCTTCATTCTTCAGATAATAACTCGGAAACTCAGTTTTCTGCTCCTCCCTCACCTTGACTAAGGCAAATGCCTTCTCAATTTCCTTCAACCAGACTCTTACCTCAATAGGATCTACAGAACCTTTAAATTTCGGTGGATTTACCGCCTGAAAATTCTTAAAGGTTACCTGAGGATTGGTCTACCTCTGTTGTTGTTGAGTCAGGTGGACTGTCTGTTGGGCCATGATTTGAAGAATCTGGGCTACAGTTGGGTCTATGGGACGTGGATTGGCATTCTGGTTATTGTTGTCTTGAGTATTATTGTTGTTGTTGGTTTCTTCATCCTGGTTGGTAGAACGGGTATTTCTTCTGGGAGGCATTTTCTATAAGGAATCGAACAACTTATTTATCCTTTAAATCAAAACCCTTTTTATGAAAAGCTTTTGTAAAACAGAAATATACCTTTTTGGAAAGCATTTTCAATCGTCAAACTAAGTAAATTGTATGCTTCTTTACAGAATGTAAACAATTAAGGGAGAAAGGGTACATGTTATCATAAGAGTTTATAACTGGTGCAATAAAATAAAAGTGGTATAGTAAAGTAATGACAATGCTAGGAAATGAAAGGTACTGATATATATGTCAAAGTTTGATACAAGCGCGAAATCTTTTATTAAAGGCAAAGGTACAACAAGCCTATCCATTATTCCTCAAGTCTAGTTTATTTATATACCCACCAAAAGTCTGATAATACACATTACACACTATTATACATATATCAGTTGTCACATCATCTTCGCCGTTAAGATTTAGGAAAACTCTGGTCAACCAAGCCTCTCAAAATCCTCCATTACCTCTCTGGCCCACCCCATAAGACCATTGGGTGCTGCATACTCACAAGTAGCTCCATGAAGTATGGCCTCAAGTACTCTCTGGGTCACCTGAATCTCATTCTGAAGCTCCTTCACTTTCCTGTCAACATTTATATTCCTGATAATGTGTTATAGCTCCTGGATCTGTGCCAACAGGGCTTCTCGTTCCAAAAGAAGAGCCTCATACCTTTGGTATGGAACAGGGTGTGAAGAAACTGAAAAGATGCACCCACAACTGAATGTCCAGTAGAGTCAGAATCAGCAGATGGGGGTCCTCGAATAGGTGATCACATACCAGGAAGTGGAATAGCTCGCAGTGGTGCAACCGTCGCAACAAGTATTATAGCTGACACCGGTGGAAGAGTAGGACGTAGATCAGATGACGGTCTCCCGACTGAAAGCTCCGAATGATCATATGATATCAAAATAAAGGAATATGTCATTGCTGCAATCGGAAAATCACGTTGTTAGATAACAATCTCAAATCTCGTCATGAATCGTACTAAAATCTACTATTTAGTCACACTCAACCTATCGACATTCTATTTTTCTATTTCTTAATTCTAATCTTAACCCTCTACCCATTCCCGATAATCTAGGCTTGTGGCAGTGACTTTTAAATTGTAGCTCTGATACCAAACCTCTGGCGCCCTCCAAACCCGGGTCAGAAGTTTGGGGTCCACAACACACACGCACACCATATATAAACTTGTTTATAAATATAATCATATATATATAAATAAAATGACCCTACTTACCATATTCCACGGATCGAAGCAGTTTAAAATATGCCCACAAGCCACAACCTTATTTATATTACAATCGTATCCAATCCCAGTTTATTTATCTTATAATGGAAGTAAACTTTATTACAAACTATCAACACACATTAAGCCAAACATCATCTTCTAGCTTATTCCATTTCGACCTGGATACCTAGCTCACACACTTGTCTGAGGATCCTCACTACCACCAGTTTCTTTTTTTACTGGAAAAGAATATAAACAGATTTGCAAGAGTGAGCTAACTAGTTCAACAAGTCATAATGACAACACTGAGATTAAACAATTATCAATTGAAAGGATATAAGGAATCAAGTTTTCCTGATTAGCGATGATTAGAACTGGATATTCACTTTTATTTTAAAAACCAAGGTTAGGCTGCTGATCAGTCACGCACTAACCCCGAGTAAGGCTCCCAACTTTGCTCTATATACTAGATCCAAGGCACACATTGACCTATCATGACCACGAATCTGGTCCGACCATGAATCTGGTACATATTTAAAAACAATCGAATTCTATGATAATGATATGATAAGCAATGTAAATCAATAAGTTGAACCATAAATAACATTTATCTCGAAGCATAAGGTGATTCATAATATCATGAAGGTATAACAAAGAAATCATAAAGATTGACTTTCAATCAAGGAAATAATCATAAAGTAGAAGACCAAGGGTTGAATGGTTACAAGATTGGTCTTCTGTTATACAAGACATAGGAGTTGGTGTGTTAAGCAATCTCGTATCAAGAATCAGTATGTGGTAGATATGTATTTGTGGAGTAGTATCGTATAGGTGTGGTTTGTATCCAAGAATTGAACAATCAGTGATTTACAAGAAATCATTCTTGTGGCTCATGTTCAATAAGAATCAGGGTTTAGGTTTAAGTACTTTAAAGTACATTCAATATAGAACAAGAACTATTAGGAATACTTGCAATTATATTACAAGAAAGAGCATAAACACTTGCCTTATCATTTCGCTTTTACTTTACTCGTACTTTTCAATTGGTTCCCACTCACTGACTACTTGGTTTCCCTTTCCACGTCTTGCTTCCTCTGTTAAACATCACATGTATGTATCAATACTAATTATCATCCCATTCTACACATTACGAGCTTCTAACTTCCCTTCATTTCACCCAAATTCGACGTACAGATTGAAAGTTATGATAAAAAACCATCAAATAATGCACATACAGTCATATTATACAGCAATCCGATCAGATATAACACGTAGCACATAAGATATTCAATCGAAATAATTTTTCAAAGAAGATTCGGGGTTAAAATGATTTTTCAGGTATTTAAAACAAATTTTTGAACATTTTTCGGGATTAAAAAGGGTCTTCGAGTCATTTTATAATTAAATAATAGGATTTGAACACCCGAATCTGACTTTAAAATGATTTAATACGAATTATCGAGCTTTGAAAATAATTTAAAATAATATTTTAAAGCTCAAAACTATTTTTCAAAATTTTTAAATTCAAATAAATAATTAAATCCAATTATTATATCAATTAAAACCAATTAATAATTAATTAAATTAATTAATCAATTAATATTAAATTAATCATTAAATAAAATAACTAAAAACTAATTAAAATTAATTAATAAAATAAATTAGATTTATTTTTCAATTAAATAAATAATTAAAAACAGTTTTCTAATTTTAAAATAATTCAATAAACAATTTTCTTATTTTTAAAATAATAAAAATACAATTTTTAAAATACTTTTAAACAACAGGGTTTAATTTGTAATTTTGGAAAACTGGGGATTAAATCTACAATTTCTGAAAAAACTTGGGGGGTCAGGGGTAATTTACCACCTTCATCCCCCTTTCTTCCCCGACGGTCGCCGACGAAGCCATGGCCGCCGGCCAGAAGCTTCCCGACGACATTTAACTCGCCTAGAATGGTGTAAAAACGGGCCAATCAACTCTCTGTCACTGCAGCAAACAATTTATCAAATCAAAATCACCAAATTTATAGCCAAATGGCCGATATTCCTCCCGCCGTTTTCCTCCTCACTTTTCCGTCGAAGTCGACTCCGACTTCCCCTGTTAAAACGGACACTACTAATTGAATCCCATTGACATGATCTATCAATTGATATATATTGTGCAAGATATGCCTGTACTTTAACAAGACTAAGACAATTTTTCAATCCTAAGAAAATTGTATTGTTATCTTAATCTATAAAAATGTCAAAGGAGCAGACTGGAGTCTTTTTCTATAAATAGTCTTACGCCTAAGAATTTTATCTGGAAAAAGATCAAGAAGATCATGCCACAAAAGATTTATGAAGAAGCTTGGAGTTGAATAAATCTGTTTTAGGAAAAATATTCTAAGTCAAGATCTCTACAAGTCACATATTTAGTGTTATAGAGAAGTCATTCGAGAACTCCAGAATGACTTATAGAGAACTCAGGAAAGCTTATAGAGAACTCAGAGATATCGACAAGCCAAATTGAAGACTTGAAGATTGGAGATATCGACAAGTCATTTCTTCACTAGAGAACTCAGAGTTATCGACAAGTCAACATTCATTAGAGAACTCTGAGTTATCGATAAGTCAAATTCCACTAGAAAACTCAGAGATATCCATAAGTCAAAATTCACTAGAGAACTCTGAGATATCGATAAGTCAAAATTTGACTAGAGAACTCTGAGATATCGACAAGTTAAGAAGCCACTAGAGAACTCAGAGATATCGATAAGTCAAAGTGAAGATATGAAGACTAGAGATCTCAACAAGCCGAATTTTCTTATTAAGAACTGGGAGACCTGTACATGCCAAATTAACTATAGAGTACTAGAGATCTCGATAAGCCAATATACTTATCGAGATGTCAAGTTCTCTATAGACTAAAATAGAGATCTCGAGGTAAAATCTCAAAGTACAAAATTACAGATCCGTTCAATATCCAAGATTAACAATCAACAAACAATCCAACCAGCTGGATTGACAAGTCTACAAAAAGCAGCTTGAAGGATGTGAAAGATCAATGGTGAAGATTAACTAACAAAGGAAGATCAAAGTAAACACAAGATGCTAAGATATGCAAATCCGGAATTGGAAGATACACTTTTCCTAAAATGGAAATGACAAGTGACAGTTTACTAAAGTTAATAGCATGTCTTATTGTACACTGTGTAAACCAGCAGTTAACTGAATTAAAAAGTTAACGCTGGTCCTTTAGTCAGTGGTAACAATTTAGATAGATAATCTTGTAACTCTCTAAAGAAGAAGGTAAGCTCTTTATCAACAAAGAGACTAGAAATTTTATAGCAAAACATTCTTAATTTTAATATAAAATTAAGTGAGTTTTGAAGATCTGTGTTCTTTATTCTTGCAAGTTTAATTTCTGCATGAACACATTTTCACTACAAGATTTAATTTACTTTGTTCAACCATAAAAGATTCAAGAAAAGCCCAAAAATAGTAAAAACACATTCACCCCCCCCCCTCTGTGTGTAATTCTTTTCCTTAACAATATAAATTACATATTCCCAGATTTGATGAATAAAAAATCCAGCCAAAACATGAGTTTTCTGGTGGGTTTATTCAAGAACACCAAGAATACTCAAACTCGAAAATCAAACCAACTTTTCTACATGTTATTGAATTCCAAATTTGACATATAATATACCAAAATGACCAGGATAAAATTATCTACAAGATACAATCATCAAATCATATCAACAACATCAAGAACAAAAATTCATAATTTAATCTTTAATTAATTCAAATTAGAACCATTAAATAAGAAAATCACATTGAATTCTCCACTAAAATGGATGATTGATTATGAAAGAGTTTTTTTAGAGCTTCGATTTAGTATATTGCACGCTCGATTCCGAATTCGATAAAGCCTTCGTTTGTGAGTTTGATTTTCAAGAACGCGATGATTAATTAGGGTTTTCTATATAAATTCTATATTTTACTGATCGATTATGATTATACGAATAAAATAAAATAAGAAAAGGGCTATTTATATTTATGGAATATTGGTACGTGTTGGATCTTATTGGATCGATAAATTAGTTACTTAGCCGCTAAATAACTGCAAAAAGATCTGATTTGATACCCGTATTGGATAATTATCCAAACCGGGCTTCTTATAAAATACTTTATACGAAAATAATGTAATATAATCCCCTCTTTCGAGAATACGGGTTTTGTTGATTTATCAAAATGATTATTGTATCGAAAATTGTACGTCGGGACGCGTACGGGCCAAACCGTAATCCAGATTGAAAAAGTTAAAACACGGCAAATGTTCAGAATAACCAGATTAAAACGGCTGAGGTTTTTAAAGAGTTTCGGGGTGTAAAAACATAAAAACGGCTGAGGTTGGATGATTCCCGGTTTTATAAAATAGTTCTGCAATTATTCGGAAAATAATTAATAATTTCATAAATCATTTTTAAGTAATATAACGATCTAAAAATTATCAGAAAAATATCACAATTATCTATATTACATTCTGGACATAATATAATTAATCTATTCACCTTTTACCACATTTAAACATCTAAATATCAATATCAATCAATAGATAATTCACCAAAATTCACATAATAATCACATAATAATCATTTATTGATAAAATAATTACACGTGATATCCCGGATATTACAATGTCTCACACCAGTCAATGTGATCCTGCCATCAGACTTACTGACAATTTCATAATGCTCCTTATAACAATTGACATGGTAACCTCTGTCACAGATTTGACTCACACTGATCAGATTATGCTTGAGTTCTGCAACCAGAGCTACATTTTTAATGATTAAATTTCAAACTTTGATTTTGCCATATCCCAAGATTTTTTCTAGGTTTCCATCTCCATAAGAAATGCTTGGGCCACCCTTAGCCTCAAATTCTGACAGCAGGGATTTATAACTAGTCATATGTCCTGAGCATCCATTGTCCAAGACTAGATCATTCCTCCTATCACCCTGCAATCAGTAATTTGAATCAGTTAGTGTTTTTAAGGACCCAGACTTGCTTGGATCCTTTGGCATTTTTAACTTTGTTAAAATATGCAGCAGAAGACTTCATATCAGAGTTTATGTTAACATTCTTACTATCAGTATTTATACATACAAAAATAGATTTTCCTTTAACTAAAGAGGATTTCAGTTTATAAAAATCATAATACAAACACTGATACTCTTTACACGTATAAATAGAGTGTCAAACACTGCCATAATGAAAATAAGGATTCTGTGGTTTATATCTAGATGTTCTATTCCTAAACTCTGATTTAGAAGGAACAACTTTTATCTCTTTATTATTCCTGCAAGAATTAGAAAGATGATTAGTGCTACTACAGTTTGAACAGGTCTTTCTAGGTGCATTAGGTGGGGTTACATAATTTCCATTCTTATTAACACCTACCTTGCCATTCCTATTTTTTCTAGACCTTTTCCTTTTTTCTTTCATGTGTAAATCCTTCAGCTTTTGCTTAAGCTGTTGATGAGTCATTGAACCAATATTTATTGAGTTTGTGTGAACTTGTTCACTCTTTTCAGTAATTAAGTTTGATATTGGTGCTGAGGTAGTACCTTCCTCATGAATTGACTTAACAGAATTATCACAAGGATTAAACATATTGGTCTTTATTTGAACCTTGTTTAATTTGACCTGACTATTAGATTTTATTGATTATGTTTTCTCAGTTTGTTCTCCACTTTTCTTATCAGAATTAGATCTAGCTGAATATCCTAATCCTGATCCTCAACAACCCTTCTCAAAGATTTCCCGAGTTGTCTTTCCAGAGTTAGTCCAAAGTTTAATAACCTCTCTCTCTTTAGCTAGCTCCTTTTCTAGATAAGCATGTTTTTCTAACAATTTTTCTTTAACACAAACAACATTATCTCTTTCTTTTTGAATTTCTAGCATGGAAAGCAACTCAGTTTCTAGGTAATCATTCCTTTTCTTAAGCATAGAGTTTTCACTCTTGATTCTATTGTTCTCTAAAGTTTTATCCCTAAAAATAACATACAGGGTCTTAAGAAATAATCTTAATTCATAGATATCATCAGTATCAAATGCAAGAGTAGACCGAGGTACCTTTAATACAGCATTTTCGGTCTCATTATTAGCATTTGCCATGAGAGTATAGTTGATCCCATCATCTGAGTCTGATGACTCATCCCAGTTTCTCTTTTTTGAGATCAAAGCTTGTTTCTTCTCATCTCTGGGTTTTCTGCAGTTAACTGTAAAGTGTCCAAGTCCATCACAGTTGTAACATCTCTCTTTTGAATTTTCAGGTTTTCCAGATCTAAGGTCCATCCAATCAGTATCTCTTCCGTTGTTCCTCTTATCAGAGTTTGAGGAACTGGAACCTTTTCTGGAAAATCTTCCCCCTTTCTTGAAGTTTCTGTAGACCATCTTCTTATAGCTTTTAACCAGTAGGGCAACCATTTGATCCATATCTTCATTATTGTTGTGATCACTATTAGTATCTGATTCAGTATCAGGATTTGAGTCATCATCAGAATTTGATGATTCAGTATCTGACTTAGCAATCATGGCTTTCTCTTTGGAGTAGCTTTTCCTCCTAGCTTTCTCCTTTGGCTTCTCTTCAACTTTGAGTGTAACTGGTCTAGCTTTTGATCCTTTTCTCTTACTCCTTGCTCCATCTCTAGTTCATGAGGTTTTAGAACTCCATTGATCTCATCTAGAGGTGTGATGTCAAGTTGATAGTTATCCCTGATTGATGTGACTTTAAAGTCCCACTTTTCAGGAAGAGCAAGTAGGAACTTCAAGTTTAAGTCCTCCAAATCATATTCTTTGTTGACAAGGGATAAGTCATTTAGCAACTTCTGAAATCTGTCATAGATCTCAGTTAGGGATTCATTATCCCTTGAGTCAAAGTGCTCATATTCTTGAGTAAGTACTGTCCTCCTGTTCTTCTTGATAGTAGTTGTACCTTGACACTTTACTTCTAAAGCATCCCATATCTCTTTTGTTGTTTTACATACAATGACTCTATTGGACATAACACTATCAAGACTGATGTGCAGGATATGTCTAACCTTAGCATCCTTCATGATAAACGAGATATCTTCAGGAGTATAGTCCTTCATATCTTTGTCTATCATCTTCTGTGGTTCTCCTGCAACCGAAACAACTACCTTCACTGGTTTGTGAGGACCATCATAGATCCTATTCAGATATTCAGGATATGTGGCTTCCAAACACATGGCCATCCTGACTTTCCAGATTGGATATTCATGCACTTTCAGGATGGGCACCTTGATTGCTTCATACCTACTCATCTTGTTGCTTATCTGTGATGTCGATGGGGGTTGCGGCTTCGGATCCAGATTCTGTGTTTCTTCTTCTCCTTTGTCTGATATGGTTAATTAATATTCAGATCTTAAACTGTTTGTACGTTAACAACAAGCTTTGATACAAATTGTTAGGCCCTTAATCAACTATAGAAGGGGGTGAATACAGTTAATATAATTAACTCGACAAAGCTTCAACAGAATCAATAGTATTTATATCAATCTTTTAAAAACTTATTACACAAGTACTCTCTCGAAAGGATGAACAAATATCCTTGAGAGCTGCTAGGTTATGTGGAAGATATAATAATGTCGCAATGTTTATAGAATGAACCTAATCCGTGCTTTATATAGAGCAAAGCTACCAATATATAAGGAATCCTATTCTATTAACAATAAGGAAACCTATACTATTGCTTCTGAGATAAAGTCCTTCACCAACTTGAAATTCATGTTTCCTTTTCCTCTTCAAAGATCAACTGATGTGACAAATACTGATTTCATCATCCGTTGACATCATCATTCGTCGATATCGTTATTCATCGAATATCAACATCCGTCGATGTCATCATCATCCGTCGATGCTTGTAATCATCTGTCGATGCTTATCACCATCATCCGTCGATGCTAGGAATTACCATATGTAGATGCTTATGATAGTTTCTGTTTGATATCATCAATTTTTCCTAACATAAACATCCAAACACAATTACCAATTAACAGATAATTCACCAAAATTCACATAATAATCACATAATATTTATTTATTGACAAAAATAATTACATATCATATCCCGGATATTACACTAATGAAATTTATAATTGCTACTGTTAGGACGAAAACACGGGCTAATATTTACGCAAGTATACGCGACCGCAAGTAATATAGAATTATTTCTAGTTCGTTCTCACGGAGACTGGTTTAGGTTAATTTCAATCAATGCACTTATGCAACAATGGTATTGTTATTATTCAATGCTAAGACGATTAACAAATTGAGAATGTTATAACTACGATTAACTAAGGGATTAAAAAGGATTGATTACTATATGACACAAACATGGGATTCTAGTTTCATTACTACTTCATTTAATAGCCTATTTGTTCTTAACCTTAGCATGCAATGGTGATGACACTAATCAGATAACATGAAACTGATAAACACTAACTTTCATTGTATAAATACCATACTACCAGACATCCACAAAAGAGATAGAAGATGAATAAACACCAATTATATTGAGACCCTATATGTCTATAGAACTTCACAACATAACGGTTTAATGCACAAGTTATCTATCTTGATCATAGAGCAAGTAAGATGGTTAAAATTACCTATAAATCATGCATAATAAATACATGAACCTATGCTAGCATGGCAATTTCTAAACCCTTAAATTTATTGTCGCTTCATTAGAGATTAACAAGCTATCTTATAAGTTCGCGAAGCTCATAACACGAATAAGCATAACCAATACAAGGCTATCAGACAATCACCACACACTAAGGCATCAAAAGAAATTAACTAAAAAAATCCATAAGTAAATCCGCTAGAACCCCACGATAACGATTAGCCCATAATCGGACTCATCATCAACGTGGGTTCCGATGAAAGCATGGTATAATAAACGTAGTTGTTATACTGAATAAATAATAAAACCAAGTACGAAACAAGAGTATAGGTTCACAAATAAGAAAACTAGCATCCAAAGTTACAACTTAAAACAAAGAATCACAAGAATAAACTAGATCCTTTTCACCTCAGTTGAATTGTGCTATACGGTCTTCTTACGCCTTCTCCTTAAGCTCTGGTATGTCTTGTTATGAAAAATGATCATAAGTTATGTTTCTATAGCATCCCATGTAGATTAGAAGTCCAGCAGATCAAAATCGTATTAGAATCAGGATTTCTGTGATCCCGACATGGCACGGCCGCGTGCTTCACCAGCGCGGGCGCGATGCAAATATGAATCCTGCCGCGGCCGCGCGCTACTACAGCGCGGGCGCGCTGGCCTTCTAGAAAATCTTCTTCTTCTTCTTGTTTTCTTGGCTGGTTTGAGTTGGCGGTCCATAAGCTTTTATTCAAGACACCATCCTAACATCAAATTAGCATCAAAACAATTTCAAATCAGCCGAATCCCTGATATAAGCCTAAAATGCAAAAATACTACAAAACACATCAAAAACACATATAACTTGAGTACAAAACGTCAATTCAAGCCTTTATAGTGCATTCCAAGTGGACATAAATTCCACTTAACACACCCCCAAACTTGAACCGATGCTTATCCTCAAGCATAAACAGAATCAAAGAACAAGAAGTAAAAATGCATGAATGCAAACTATATGAATGCAATGATTCCCATAGAATAACTTAACCAACCGACAAGCAACATCTCAACAAATGCAGTTATTTGCACAAAGATCAATCAAATCCCACTAATCAATTAACAAGCCAGAAACGTGCGTGTGTACAAATGCTTACAGATATACTATCACAACTAGATCAATAATCATGACTCACTACTCCTCAAGACAATCACCAGGTTATAAATAGAATAAAAAATCTAAACTCAAAATGACTTATAACACTTCAATTCTTATATCGGAGTTATACATGGATTCATTCTTTTATTGCTAACACATAAACAACACAAATATGCTTATTTTATCGTGCAATGAGTGATGTCCACAAAAGACTTATACAAAAATACCCATGTAGCGAGCGTTAGGTTAGTGGATCCCAGACTATAAAAGCCTTACGACACTAGGCACAAAGTCCCCTAAGAACTTAATAACTCGAGTATTAAAGAGCCCACTCGTGATCAATTATGCATAAACACATATATCTTTTCCTTTTCTTTTTTTCTTTTCTTTTTTTCCACATGATTTCTGAATGAGTGTGTTTCGCTCCATCTCGTTCAACCCTAGACTACTCATATAAAATGAGCCGGCCACTAGCCATTTGATACCTAGCCATAACAACTAGCAATGAAATCCAAGTTTTTACTCCAATTTTTAAATATCCATGTCATTTTATCATTAAGAGAATATCCTAAATTCTAAATAAAAACAAGTGATTAAACCTCGACAAACAAATAAACCATAATCATGATCTAGCACTCAAGTAACCTATAAGACTTAGTGAAATTACAATTGTCTCTAGCATGCAAATCAACTCGATAAGACTTAACATCACTAAACACGACATCACTACACTAGCATCAATATCACAAATCAATCGGAAAAATCATCTAAGGGATCATGTTATAATGCAAATGCATGAACTATATGAAATAATTATCACTAAAAAAAGACTACTACATGGTAAATATGCAACTATATGAATTAAACTATCATGAATATGCAAACTAAATGCGACTCACACATAACCTATAATCCTTAACTACTACCCCAAACTTAAAATATTCACTGTCCTCGGTGAAGGTAATAGTAAGGAATCAGGCATTCCTACTCAAAATCAGGGTCATCACCCTCAACAGGTGATGTGTCAGGAGTGTCTGAAGGCGGGTACACAGAGTCCTCACCGAATACTGGCCACTGGATGTCAACTCTTGTGGCTCTGAATGCAGTCCCCAACGCCTGGGTATGGTCTTGTACAAACCGACTATGGATGTTATGCATAGCATCCATCCTCCTCATCAAGCACCTATACTGCGCTTAACTCATACCAGCACTGCCATGTGCTTCCTCCTTCTTCTGCTGCTGCGATGGACGGACCTCCTCACCTAACTGAGCTCTTCAAGATGCTCTATAGGCCTACGAAGAACCATCAGCATATGTCTGATCAGTTGGCCTTCCACCTGGTAGATGGTCATAAGAATATCCAAGCCCCTTAGGATCGGGCTTCCCACCGTATAACTCCTGCATAGTCTGCAATGTCGAACTATCAATCGGGGCACTCAGGAGCTGCAGCTGCTCGTGTTTGGGCCAATGAATGCCAACCGACATACACAACTTTATCACAATGGACATATAGGGTATATAACCCGTAGTACTCCCTCGCAAGAACCTCAGAATACCCTGATGAATCACCATCCCGAGATCCACATAATCTCCCTGAAGAATCCCCTACAACAAAAGTGCACGCTTCACAGTAACATCATGCACGTGAGAAGATGACATGATGTTGGCACAAATAAAAGAATTCCATGCACGTGCAAACCTGTTCATGCACGAGACAAGGAAAGTGGCATACTCGTTCGTGTCCTTCTTAAACTTCCAGTGAGTGTCAGGCACACACTGGGTCGTAACGATCAAATCCAAATTAAAAACATCCCCCGTCTTCTCGTTCCAGTTCTCCTGCCCCGGCCTCCTCTCCGGTTGCTCAATCACCCTACGAATCGCCTCAGCACTATAGTCCACCGTCATCCCCCTCACCACAGTAAAACCATTCTTCTCCGCCTTTGCATTCGCGTAAAACTCGCGAAACACACTCATAGGCACCGTAGCAGGTGCCTTAAAAAAAGCTATCCACCCCATCTCCAAAATCATCTCCAGCAACTTACCATCCCTCCCTGATGGCAAAAAACCTCGCTCCTTGGCTATAGGCTTCGAAAGCAGCCTCTTATACTCCGTCTCAGCCTCGGGAGTTGAAAACAGAGGCCTCACACCACCCACACTTGAAGAGTAAGTGGTGATGCTGCTAACTAGGGTTCTTTGTCTCTTGGGTGCCATTGAGATTGAATAAGTTGTGAGAAAAGATAAATGTATAAGAGAGATTTGTGTTTGAGAATTTGTGAAGTGATGGAGAAGTTTGTGTATAAGTGTGTGTATATATAGGAATTTGGAGAGAATTAGTTATGAAAAAAAGTGGGAATTGATTATGAGAATAATGGGATGATGGAAATTGATTTGGAGAGGGAAATATGGGATGTGGGAGAGTAAAATTTGGGTTTGAATTGATATTATGTTGCACCTCCCGATTTTCTCTTTATTTGCTGTCTTTTTTTCGAGTACAGTGACTCAGCACGGCCGCCACACCTGGCAGCGCGGCCGCGCCGTGCTTCTGGAATTCCAGCGCGACCGCCCCGCATGCCAGCGCGGGCGCGCGCAGTTAGTGACTTTTCAGCGCGGCTGCCCCACTTCTCAGCGTGGGCGCGCCGTGCTTCTGTAGTTAAACATGAATTTTTTTCTTTTTCTGATTTTTTTATGTTTTTCTCCTTGATTTCTTCTTCCTCTACCTACTAATGTACAATAAACTTGGGTTGCCTCCCAAGAAGTGCTTGGTTTACGTCGTTAGCTTGACATAGAAACTCAAGATCACGTAGAAAATAAAATGGCACTAACCACCTCACGGTTTTCCGTATCCCCATAGTAATGCTTTAACCTTTGTCCATTCACTTTGAACGCTTAGCCTGGATCATTTTCAAAAATCTCCACCGCTCTATGTCGAAACACAATTTTGATAATAAATGGCCCTGGCCACCTCGACTTCAACTTTCCAGGAAAAAGACGGAGATGAGAGTTGAATAACAAAACTTGTTGCCCCGACACAAATGATTTGAGTACTAGACCCCTATCGTGCCACCTCCTGACTTTCTCCTTATACATTTTATTATTCTCATACGCTTGAAGCCGAAACTCGTCGAGTTCATTCAATTGAAGCATTCTTTTCTTACCAGCTGCATCCAAATCAAGGTTCAACTTCTTCAAAGCCCAATACGCTTTATGCTCGAGCTCCACAGGAAAATGACATCCCTTACCATAAACCAACTGAAACGGCGATATGCCAAGTGGAGTCTTGTATGCTATTCTATACGCCCAAATAGCTTCATCAAGCTTCAAAGACCAATCCTTCCTTGATGTACACAAAACTTTCTCTAAAAAGCGCTTGATCTCTCTATTAGATACCTCAGCTTAATTTTTCCGAGGATGGTAGGTCGTAGCAATGCGATGATTCACATTATACCTTTGCATCATAGCAGTGAACTTGCGATTGCAAAAATACGAAAACTCATCACTGATTATGACCCTTGGAGTCCCAAACCTTGTGAATATCTGCTTATGAAGAAAATTAAGCACTACCTTTGCATCATTTGTCGGTAAACCCTTGACTTTAACCCATTTTGAGACATAATCAACTGCCAAAAAGATATACTAATTATTGCAAGATGAGACTAACGGAGCCATGAAGTCGATTCCCCAAATATCGAAGACTTCAACCTCGAGAAGCACATTAAGAGGCATCTCATCCCTCTTAGACATATTACCCACACGTTGGCATCGATCACACTTCTAAACAAACTGATGTGCATCCTTAAACAATGTAGGCCAGAAAAATCCTGCTTGAAGGATACGAGCTGTTGTCTTCTCTCCAACATAGTGGCCTCCATACGCAGTCGAATGGAAATCTCGCAAGATCCCTTCGTTTCACTGTACGGAATACATCTCTTGATGATTTGGTCAGCTCCTTGCCTAAACAAGAATGGCTCATCCCATATGTACCACTTCACCTCATGAAGAAACTTCTTCCTTTGAGCATAAGATAAATATGGAGGCATGATATTACTCACTAGGTAGTTCACAATGTCTGCGAACCATGGTTCTTCTTCTTGCACCCCCAACAGCTGCTCACCGGGAAAAGACTCATTTATCAATGTCTTATCTTGTGAAGTTCCACTTGGATCTTCCAAACGAGAGAGATGTTCAGCGACTTGATTCTCAATACCTTTTATGTCCTTGATCTATAATTTAAATTCCTGAAGCAAAAGAACCCATCTAATCAATCTAGGCTTCGAGTCCTTCTTCGAGACGAGATAAGAAGCGTGATTAGTGAAAACTGTCACCTTCGTCCCAAACAAATAAGATCGAAACTTCTCAAAACCGTAGACGATGGCTAAGAGTTCTTTATCATTAGTAGTATAATTCAGTTGAGCACCATTGAGGGTCTTACTAGCATAGTAGACCACATAAAATATGTTGTTTTTTCTCTGCCCAAGAAATGCTCTAACTGCATAGTCACTTGCATCGCTTATCATCTCAAAAGGTTCATCCCAATTAGGTGCAGTTATGACAGGTGCCGTGATTAAACCCTTCTTCAAGAACTCAAAAGCAGCTAGGCACTCGTCATCAAATTTGAACAAGACATCTTTCTCTAGAAGATTGCACAAGGGTTTGGAGATTTTAGAGAAGTCCTTAATGAACCGCCGATAGAAACCCGCATGACCAAGAAAGCTGCGAACTCCCTTAACAGAAATTGGTGGAGGAAGGTTTTCGACAACCCCCACCTTGGCTTTGCCCACCGCAAGACCTTTACTAGAGACCTTGTGCCCAAGAATAATGCCCATATCGCATCATAAAATGACATTTTTCTCAGTTGAGAACCAGATTGGTCTCAACACAACTTTTAATAACAGCGCCAAGATTCTGTAAGCATTCGTCAAAAGAATCACCAAATACAGAAAAATCGTCCATGAACACCTCCATATTCTGACCAATCATGTCAGAGAAGATATCCATCATACATCTCTGAAATGTGGCAGATGCTCCACAAAATCCAAAAGAAACTCTTCTGAAGGCAAAAGTTCCAAACGAACAAGTGAAAGTAGTCTTTTCCTGGTCCTCTGGAGCGATACAAATATGATTATAACACGAATAACCATCCAGAAGATAATAATACTCATGCCGACCAATCTTTCAAGCACCTGATCAATAAAAGGAAGAGGGAAGTGATCCTTTCTCGTGGCTTTGTTCAGCTTTCTGTAATCTATGCAAACTCTTCACCCCATGACTGTTCTCGTAGGAATGAGCTCATTCTTCTCATTAGCAACAACTGTGATACCTCCTTTCTTCGGCACAAACTGTACTGAACTCACCCAAGAACTGTCAGAAATGGGATAGATGATCCCTGCATCTAGCCATTTGAGAATTTCCTTCTTCACAACTTCTTTCATGACTGGATTAAGCCTTCTATGTTGCTCAACAGTAGGCTTGCTACCTTCCTTTAGCAGAATTTAATGTATGCAGTAAGAAGGGCTGATTCCCTTTATATCTGCTATAGTCCATCAAATTGCCGATTAGAACTCTCTCAGAATTCTTAAGAGCTTTTCCTCATTACTACCTGAAAGGTCAGATGTAATAATAATCGGTAAAGTAGATGCATCACCTAAAAAAGCATACCTTAAGTGTTCAGGCAATGGTTTAAGCTCAAGTGTAAGAGCTTCCTAAATAGATGGCTTGAGGCGCTTTGGAGATTTGTTTACCTCCTCCATTCCAAGAGATTCAAAAGGCATATCTAGCATTCGCTTCCAGGGAGAAGCATTCAGATACTGCAACTGTTCATCACCTTCGTCATCTTCACCATCTGAATTCCCCAACAAGGCCTTCTCTAAGGCATCAGACCTTGGCATATGATTAAGTTCTGAAGTAACCACAGAATCGACCAACTCCACTTTTAAGCATTCCTCATTTTCAGTCAGGAATTTCATGGCATTAAAAACATTGAATGTCACATCCTGATCAAGCACTCACATAGTAAGCTCACCCTTCTGCACATCAATCAAGGTGCGGCCAGTAGCCAAGAATGATCTTCCAAGATTATAGGAATCTTCTTATCCTCCTCGAAATCAAGAATTACAAATTCAGCATTAAAGATGAGTTTATCAACCTTGACTAAGACATCCTCCACAATGCCTCGTGGATATGCAATAGAACGATCGGCCAATTACAAGGTCATATAAGTAGGATTTGGATCAGGTAAGTCCAACTTCTTGAATATTGACAAGGGCATCAGATTGATGCTAGCTCCCAAGTCACATAAGCATTTGTCAAATGACACTTTTCTAATAGTACAAGGAATAGTGAAGCTCCGTGAGAGCAACTGTCTCTAACTCATCAAGCTTCACCTTTCGAGAGAGAATACCTTTCATAAACTTCGCATAACTAGGCATCTATTCAAGAGCTTCAGCGAAAGGTATGTTAATATGAAGTTTCTTGAAAACCTCCAGAAACTTCTCAAACTGCTTATCCAGCTTTTTCTTCTGCAGCCTCTTAGGAAAAGGAGGTGGGGGATAGATCTGTTTCTCCCCTGTATTACCCTCAGGAGGAGTGTGTTCAACAGTATTCTTCCTTGGTTCCACTTCTGCTTCCTTCTGCCCTTTTTTTTCAGCCACAGCTTCTTCTTTCGAAACTTGAGATTTTTCAGGATTTGCAACCTTCCCAGACCTCAATGTAATTGCTTTAACCTGCTCCTTAGCTTTCCTCTTTCCTGGCACTTCAGTGTCACTAGGGAGTGTACCAGGTTGACGATTCAGCAAGGCATTGGCAACAATTTGATTCTCCAAGGTCTTGATAGAAACCTCTTGGCTCTTGCACATGAGCCTCAACTTCTCCAATTCAGATTTTTCATTAGACTGTTGCAGCTGGAGTTGTTGTCTTGGTGCATACTGTGGTTGCTGAAAACCAGGAGGGTTGTATTGCTTTGCTGCATATTGCTGATAAGGCTGCTGAACCGCATTCTGAGTATTACTCCAGCTGAAATTAGGATGATCGTGATTATTAGGATGATAGATGGCTGAAACAGACTGCTGTGACCTCTGAAAGTTGCTCACGGACTGAGCTGATTCACTAGAAATAGCACAATGCTCCGTCTCATGGGCACCAGTACAAAGCTCACAGACACTAGTGATTTGATTAACTCCATAATTAGCCAAAGAATCCACCTTCATCCTCAAAGCCTTAAGCTGAGCAGCTATAGCAATAGCTGTATCTAACTCCAGAATTCCTGCTACCTTGACCTGAGGTTGTCTCTGAGTAGGATTATGGTATTCATTCGTAACTATCAGTTCAATCAATTTGTAAGCTTCATCATAGCTTTTAGCCCACAAGGCTCCTTCTAATGTTGCATCAAGCATGGTTCTAGGAGTAGCACCCAATCCATTATAGAAGCAGTTAATGATCATCCAACCAGGCATCCCATGATGTGGGCACTTCCTAAGCATCTCCTTATAGCGATCCCAAGCCTCACATAAAGATTCTCTAGATTGCTGAGCAAATTGAGTAAGTGCATTTCTGATTGCAACAGTCTTCTCCATATGAAAGAATTTAGTTAAGAACTTTTGAGCAAGATCCTCCCATTTGGTGATAGACCCTGGTGGTAGAGAATGTAACCAGCACTTAGCTTTATCCTGTAGAGAGAATGGGAAAAGCCTCAACTTCATAGCATCTTCAGAAACTCCGTTGAACTTGAAAGTGTCGCAGATCTTGATGAAATCTCTGATGTGCATGTTAGGGTCTTCTGTCGGAGAACCCCCAAACTGAACTGAGTTCTGTATCATCTGAATCGTGCTTGACTTAATCTCAAAGGTATTAGCCGAGATGGTTGGTCGGACAATGCTAGACTGAATATCATTAATCCTTGGTTAAGAGTAATATATCAAATCCTACAAATTCGCTTCTGGTTCTTCCATTGCAATAAGAGCTTCTTCTTCAACTTTCTCCTCGAAAAGAACTTCTTCAAAAACTTCTTTAGCTACTACAACTTCTTCCTCAGCTTGATCCAGTGTTCTCTTACGAGACTGAGAACACGTATGCATATACGCTCGCTAGAGTATCTGAAACACGACAAGGAAATAAGTAAGTAACAATGTCTGAGTCAATGAACTTTAACAACCACTGATGACAAACACATAAACTAAAAATTAACCCCAAGTCCCCGGCAGCGGCGCCAAAAACTTGTTAGGACGAAAACACGCGCTAATATTCACGCAAGTATACACGATCGCAAGTAATATAGAATTATTTCTAGTTTGTTCCCACAGAGACTGGTTTAGGTTAATTTCAATAAATGCACTTATGCAACAATGGTATGTTTATTATTGAATGCTAAGACGATTAACAAATGGAGAATGTTATAACTACGATTAACTAAGAGATTATACTCAAGAAAATAACTAAAGGATTAAAAAGGATTATTTACTATATGACACAAATATGGGATTCTAGTTTCATTACTACTTCATTCATTAGCCTCTTTGTTCTTAACCTTAGCATGCAATGGTGATGACACTAATTAGATAGCACAAAACTGATAAACGCCAACTTTCGTTGTACGAATACCATACTACCAGACATCCACAAAAGAGATAGAAACTGAATACACACCAACTATATTGAGACACTATATGTCTATAGAATTTGACAACATAACGGTTTAATGCACAAGTTATCTATCTTGATTATATAGGGCAAGTAAGATGGTTAAAATTACCTATAAATTATGCATAATAAATACATGAACCTATGCTAGCATGGCAAGTTCTAAACCCCTAAAATTCACTTTTGCTTCATTAGAGATTAACAAGCTATCTTATAAGTTCGCGATGCTCATAAGACGAATAAGCACAAATACTAGGCTATCATCCACACACTAAGGCATCGAAAGAAATTAACTAAAGAAATCCATAAGTAAATCCTCTAGAACCCCATGATAACGATTAGCTCATAATCAGACTCATCATCAACGTGGGTTCTGATGAAAGCATGGTATAATAAACATAGTCTTTATACTGAATAAATAATAAAACCAAGTACGAAACAAGAGTATAGGTTCACAAATAAGAAAACTAGCATCCAAAGTTACAACTTAAAACAAAGAATCACAAGAATAAACTAGATCCTCTTTGCCTCGGTTGAATTGTGCTATACGGTCTTCTTACGCCTTCTCCTTAAGCTCCGGTACGTCTTGTTATAAAAAATGATCATAAGTTATGTTTATATAGTAGCCCATGCAGATTAGAAGTCCAGCAGATCAAAATCGTATTACAATCAGGATTCTGTGATCCCGACTTGGCACGGCCGCGCGCTTCACCAGCGCGGGCGCGCTGCAAATATGCATCCTGGTGCGGCTGCGCGCTACTACAGCGCGGGCGCGCTGACCTTCTGGAAAATCTTCTTATTCTCTTATTTTCTTGGCTGGATTGAGTTGGCGACCCATAAGCTTTAATTCAAGACACCATCCTAACATCAAATTAGCATAAAAACAATGCCAAATGACCTGAATCCCTGATATAAGCCTGAAATGCAAAAACACTACAAAACACATCAAAAACACAAATAACTTGAGTACAAAACGTCAATTCAAGCCTTTATAGAGCATTCCAAGTGGATATAAATGCTACTTAACAGCTACCATGGAAAGGATTCTAAGATGGGAGAAATTACATGGCCGATTATTTGGCAAAGTTGGCCACCGATGAAGACATCTCCCCTTCACTTAGCCTATATAAGATATTGTTTTCATCTCCCCCCGTGACTCCATTGGTTGGAAATCCTATTGAAGTTTTGGCTCTTTTTTACAAACCTAACTGAATGACCCCCATCTATCTGTACTTACAAGAGGGATCTACTCCCCATGACAAGATATCAGCTCAAACCCTACGATCTAAGGTCGCTCATTACACAATCGTAGATGACACTCTATCTCGTCGATCCTTTTTAGCTCCTCTTCTCAAATGCCTTGATTATACTAAAGAAGATTACTATATGCTAGAAGTACACAAAGTCATATGAGAACATAAGGAAAGGCTACTACTGGCCTACTCTATGAAAAGAATGCTTATCCTACTTCAAAATTTGTGTTAAATGTCAATTTCATGCTTCATTCCCTAAAATACCCTTGTCTTCCCTACATCCATTCTATCCCCCATTCCCTTTGACACTCTGGGAATTGATATTATGAGGCCTTTTTCTCTGGTAAATGGGAACATTTGATTCTTATATGACTGAATGGGTTGAAGCAAAGGTTGTTACTCATATCACTTCTTTTGTATGCCAAATTTTTTTTCCATAAAAGCATTGTCACCCGCTTTAGATTACCCCGGGTGTTAATCACAGACAATGGGAGACAGTTGTTTGAGACTGATTTTGAAGAATACGTGATGGCTTATGATATACAACACCAAAAATCATCAATAGCCTACCCACAGTCAAATGGCCAAGTCGAAGTAGCTAATCGAAGCCTCTTTCAAAGCCTCAAGAAGAATGTAAAAGACCAAAAGACTTTTTGGGTAGAAGAATTACCGAACATACTCTGAACCTACAGAACTGACACCCGTAAACCTACTGGAGAAAACCCTTCTCGACTAACTTATGGCTTTGAAGCCTTCATACCTGTGGAGATCAGAGAACCCTCTTCCGGAGTTTAAAGTTATGATTCCTGACTGAATCAGCAAGGCTTATGGACTAACTTAGATCTCATCAAAGAAAGAAGAGAGAATGCACTTATCCGCATGTCCAATTACAAGAAAAAAACTTCCTTCTACTTTGGTAAAGTTTATCCCCGAGGGTTCCAAATCGGAGATCAAGTCCTTAGGGTTGCCTCTGTCTCAGCCCCCACTAAGAAAAAGAAGTTGGACCCCTTATGGAAAAGACCTTACATCGTGACTCAAGCCAACACACCTGGTACCTACCACCTTGCCCAACTATCAGGAGAACCTCTCCCAAACACATGGCATGTGACTCACCTCATACGTTTGTATCAGTAAGTGACCCTTTCGTCTTTAAAGTATCTTTTTGGAGTTTGTAATTAGAAGCAGATATATCTATGTAAGCCTGTAACTTCTTTTTTATGCCAATCTATGTATTGATACCTCTTCTGAAAAGCCATCAGTTATCACTACACCATATCTGGCATGTAGCAACATTTTTTTGGTGTTACAAACAAAACTGTTACCATAAATCACTAAAATTTGATCTGAGATAACAGTTTTTATTTGTGTTACATTAGAGGATACTAGATGTTATCATAGATATGATGAAATTACTATTATAACACAAGAATTATTGTTAACATTGATTTAACAACTAGTGTTACAATAGCACTTAATATGTACGCGGGATTATAGTTGGGGGCAATCAAAATTTCACCAAATTTTGGACGGTCCAAATGAGCTAATTTGACCCGATCCTTTTTTACACTCGGACAAATAAAATAAACACTCTTACACTCTATATACTCTCTGCACTCAAAGGTGATGAAAAGGACTCAGTCGGGTCAGAGCTTGAAGATTAGGTAACTAAATTAGGCTTGGAGATTAGGGTTCTAAACACTCATTCGTGTTAGAGCTTGGATATCAAGGTTTAGTAATTAGGCTTCTCAGTCGGGTCCGATCTTGGAGAAATTTGGGTTTATAGAAATTGGGGATGTCTTCTTGTCCTGTTTGTATGATATTACCCGAGGCTTTGCCTGTTTTGAATGCCAAGGTTATAAAGTATGTGGTTAAGCTCAGGCTTGCACTTAATTGTGAGTTGTCATTTAAGTGCATATTTATTTATACAGTGACTACTGAATGATGGGTAGTGAGCATGTTGTGTTCTTGGTTAAGCTTGGAAGATACGATTATGTCATTGATTTAGGGTATAGAATGGAAATATATTTGTTTTGTACATGTATTTTCCTAAGTTGTGCTTTAGGTGCCATTAGCTGCTATGAGAAAGTATGCTTCCGTGAATTTCCTATGAATTGTGTATTTATTATTATAATTATGCAGGTTGATTTAAATAGAGCATGTGTTCCTTTGCTTGAGATCGTTTCTGAACCTGACATGAGAACTGGAATAAAAGTTGCAGAGTATGGAGCAGAATTGCAAAGGATGGCTCTTTTCTTCTTCTTATTTTATTCTCTGATTTATTATTTTCTTTATGTTCGGGTATGTTGCTTTAGTGATGAATCATTTGCAAGTAAGCGATAAGTTGCTCCCCTTGTTATTCTTTGGATTTAGTTTCCAATCAATTTAGGGAAGAGTAGTCAAACCTTAGTTTTGTTCTTTTGTTTTTTTAATTCATATGTGATGTTCTTGTGTATAATTTTTGAGCAATTGGGTTACATTTCATTTGTTTAGGGGAGACAAAAGTGTATCTGTAAAATTTTGTGTTATGCAGAGGAGACAGCGATGTAATTATTCCGAGATTTGTATTAGAATTATTTTGTCAAGATTTAAATACACCCTCCTGGTAGTAAGGCTAGAGCAATAGTCATGGCTGCTACTTCCAGTGCTGCATTCTTTTCGGTTTCTCCGATATCTGATGCCTCTAGTGTCAAGCCTGACAGAAATGTTGGAGGTCTTCCTACAAGTGCATATGCACGAGGAATCATGTCGAAATTTGTTTCTTCTAGAACTTTGTAGGTAAAGGCCAATGCATAAGCTCTGACCAAGGTGAATGGTACTAGAGTTGGTGTGATGGAAGGCCATAAGAGCGATGATCAGATATCTTGTTCACCGCCACCAAGAACATTTATTAATAATTGCCTGATTGGAGTGTATGAATGTATATACGCACACACAAAATAACATTTAGTTGAGCTGATAATCTTATATTCTCTGTAGGTTGATGTTATATTTTGCAGCTTAGCCGATATGCCCTTTTTACTTCACTAGTTCATCTATTATGTGTATCAGTGTATGTATTTTCTATATGTGTGTGGATGTACTAACCAATTAGTAGTAACGAGTGATGTTCCAATACAATGCTAATGTATGTGTAGTTTACTGAATTTTATTTCCATTAGTAGAGCTACTACCTATGCTTATTTTATTTATGTGTTTGTGTATTGTGTTATTATTGCAGTCATGAGGGATTGGCAATGTGTTAATGAATGTCGATTAGGGTTTCATTTGAGTTGGTTGGAAAATGGCCAAATAGAGGGAGTGGCTCTGATTAGTGGCCTCCGAGGAGGCTTATGCACACCTAAACAACTAGGAATTTGGGGGAATCTGTATTCGATAGTGAGGTTGTGCCTTCGTATTTGGTTGAAATTGCTCAAATTCTTCGCGTGACCAATGAAATTGAACCAAGCAATCCTAGAATTGCCTATCTTTGTAAGGTTCCATATCGTCAGTATATTCTTTGCTTGTATATTGTTTGTGGTATTTATGTTGTGCTTTTATCATCGTGTCATGATCTCATTATCATAAATGTTCTCCTAAAATTTGTGTGGTGAATTTTTATGATTTCTAGAGTTCAAATGTGCATCACTAGGTTCCCTTCTGAATAGGAATACTTAAATTTCCATAATATGTACTATCATCCCCTCAATAACCAATTTTGTTTTAATTTAAGGTTGAGTAGATGTCGTGAGAAAAGTTAAATACCTCTGTACTTAGAGCTATATCTTTTTTGTAGGTTGGACATCATAGATGAGATATTGAGATTTACTGTTGAAATTAGGTTGTTAATATCCTATATTTTCTAATAGGCTAGTCCTCACAAATCCAACCGGGAAAATATTGTTAGAAAATTAGGATTTTAGAGCTTAATTTAATTATGTTCTTGATGTTAATCCTAAAATCTAATGATTGGAAATTGTTCAATGATAGTTGAACTTAAATTTTCATGTATGGTTTTAAGAATTTTCTTAATGAAATCCATATGAAATGAGAGTTGAAAGTAGCTTGGAAAAGCTTGGAAAATTTGAGAATGTTTGTCCCACATTGAAATAAATAAAGGGGGTTGTGTGCTTTATATGGTATTACCCACATGAGTAGTATACAACTACTAAGTGTGTGATGGTCCATTGTATTGTTGTGTGCTTCACGCGCGCGCGCACACACACGCGCGCGCCCGCCCCGCCACGCACCGCACTGGACCGGACCGGACCGGGTCGGGTCGAAGGGCGATTTGGGCGAATGTCTCGGCGTCTCGCGTACGCGAGGCGACCTGGGCGAGGATTTTATTTATTTGAGAATTATTTTAATTCGAATTTATTTATCGGTGATTGGATTATTGGGCTGGGTTCTGAAATAGGCTAAGTAGTCTAAATATATTAAACCTGCAAATAATCTGATCTGTAACAAGTTCTGATATTAGAATCAGAACTTAAGAACTGATGAATAAAATCAGAACTTAACAAGTTCTGATATCAGAATCAGAACTTAAGTACTGATGAGTCGAATCAGAACTTAAGTACTGATGAGTTAAATCAGAACTTAACTTAAGTTCTGATAATAATGTGGGTGTTAATGTGAAAAGCTGTTACAAATAATTTAAATTCAAAAGCTGATCAGTTTTTATTTTTTCATTAATGAATTCAAAATCTGATCAGTTTTTATTTTTATTAATGAAGCAGTTTAATTCAGACATTAAGTGTGTTGACAGTTTCATTTTTCCTCTCCTATAAATAGAGGCTAAACTGAATGAATAAAAATATATACAACACACTACATTCTCATCTCTTCTCTTCAACCTCTCTGCATTTCTCTCCCACAAGAACTGAAGTGCTGATATTTTTCCGGCGACTGAGGTGCTGGTCGAAGTGGAGGTTTTGTTGCTGCTGTTAACATAAACTCCGAGCTGTTTTATCCTGGTGGAGATATTGCGCACATCCCAAACGCAGCAGGTAGGGGGCAATAATCTCTTCAAGAGCAGCCAGGACTTCGAGCAAGGCCTGGTGACTCAGCTGTAATCATTTTCTTGGCGTTTTGTATCTGTAAACCTTTATTTCAGTCACTGTTGAAAGCTATGGTTTCGGGTACATCTTTCTTTCTCTCTACGTTATTTCAGTTACTGATTTTGTTTACCTGCATGTTTTGTTTTGTTAACTGTGGTCTTGGCCTAAACTTGTTAAATTCTTTATACACTTGCCTCTATGTTGCTATACTTGTTAGTGAGTTTTACAACATTCTTGAAGAGATTATTAGTTATTTAGAATTTAGCATAATGGTTAACGAAAGTGAGGTTATCGTTGGTGGTGGTAGCAGTTCGGGTGTAACTGCTGGGGCCATTGATTGGACCACCTATAGTTTCCCACAGGCTGTTGAACTAACCGGTTTACCGGAGAAATTCAACGGTGGCATTGGCTTTTCTCGCTGGCAGAAAAGGATGAAGTTGTGGTTGACTATAAAGGGTCTGTGGCCGGTTGTGGAATATGAGAAACCAGTAGTGGATCAAGAGAAGGCTGACACAGTTAAGGCTTTTGCGAAGTGGGCTGAGAAGGATGGAGTGGCTAGAGCGGCCATTCTTGCGGCACTAACAAACACTTTGTTTGATGTCTATTCTTCTGATGCCTACTCTGCAAAACTCTTATGGGAGAAGCTGGACCAGACACATAATACTGACTCACAAGGTCTAGAAAAGTATTCTGTGGCAAGGTTCCTCGAGTTCAAGCTGGTGGACAATAAGTCCATGACTGAGCAGGTGCATGAGTTCGAGATGATAGTGCATGCTTTGAAGGAGTCTGGAATGAATCTCCCGGAGAAGTTCAAGGTGATGAGTGTGATTGAAAAACTCCCGAAGTCTTGGGAAGAGTTCTCTCTCTCCCTGAAAAGACAGAAAGGAGAGATCACCTGGACCAACCTTATGCTGGACATCTCGGTACAAGAACAACACAAGTCCAAACAGGGACATGTGATGCCAACTGAACACGGTACCTCGAAGGTAAACATAGCAACTGTAGGACAAAAGAGGAAGGCTTTTGCTAAGAAAGCTAATAGTAATAAACCTAAGAGTGACAAGGACAAGGCCAAGAAACCCAAGGCAAACAAACCATGCTGGTCTTGTGGGCAGGTTGGGCACTGGAGTAAGGACTGCCCTACGAAGAAAGCGAAGAAAACCGAGGTAGCACAAGCAAATGTTGTGCTTGGAACCGCAAGTGGGCCTGTAGTGAACATGGTTGTTGGTGAGGCTATGGCTTCTGAAACCAACGTTGACCGGTATGTATCCTACAACCCTGTGATATTTTCTACCTATCTGTCAAATGAATGGTTGATAGATACTGGAGCTAATGTACATATTTGTGCTGATATTAGTTTATTTGTATCTTATCAACAGAGTCATAGCCTGACTGTGAAGATGGGGAATGCTAGTGCTGCTCAAGTACATGGAGTTGGAAACGTGGATCTGAAGTTCCCTTCAGGACGTATTCTATCTCTGACGAGAGTGCATCATGTTCCCGACATGCGTAGAAATATAATAAGTGGAAGCTGTTTAGTTTCTAGTGGTTTTGAAATTTCGTTCAAGTGTAATAAAGTAGTTCTTATTCACACTGGTACATTCTTTGGCAAGGGTTACTTGTCAAATGGTTTATTTGTTATTAATGCTGATCCCGTTTTGGGAAGTTTGAATAATAATGTTATTCCTACTGTTAATTGTATTGAATCCTCAAATATATGGCATGCTAGACTAGGTCATTTAAACTTTGGTGCTCTTAAGAACATGATGAACTTAGAGTTGATTCCAAAATATACCATAGAAAAGAATTCTAAATGTCAAGTATGTGTGTCTGCTAAACAGATAAGGAAACCTTTTCATAACGTTGTTAGGGATTCAGACTTGTTAGATTTAGTACACACTGATATTTGTGAATTTGGTGGTGTGTTGACCAAGGACCAGTTTAGATACTTCATTACTTTTATAGATGATAGTAGTAGATATTGTTATGTTTATTTACTTAGACATAAGGATGAAGCACTTAGTAAATTCATTATATATAAAACTGAAGTAGAAAAACAAACTAGTAAGTTACTTAAAAGGTTGAGATCTGATAGAGGTGGTGAGTATACGAGTAATGCTTTTAATGAATTTTGTGCAAATAATGGTATAGTTCATGAAGTTACTCCACCATACACACCTGAGTCTAATGGGGTTGCTGAGCGAAAGAACAGAACATTTAAAGATATGATTAATAGTATGCTTATTAACTCTGGGTTGCCTAAATATATGTGGGGAGAGGCTCTAAATACGGCTTGCCATATTTTGAATAGAGTCCCTCTGAAACACATGGATAAAACACCCTTGGAGTTATGGAAAGGCAGGATGACTAGTCTTAAGTATCTTCGTGTGTGGGGGTGCCTTGCTAAGGTGCTTGTTCCTGAACACAAGAGAAAGAAACTAGGTCCAAAGACTGTTGACTGTATCTTTCTGGGCTATCTTGAAACCACTACAGCTATGAGATTTTTAGTGTTAAAATCTGACATAGATGGTATAGTGGCAAACACGATAGTTGAATTTCGAGATGCGACATTCTTTGAGGATGTCTACCCTATGAAGACTGGAATACCTGAAACGACTTCTGAGGAAGATCCTACTCACACATCAAGTTCTATTCCTGATCATGTGGAAAAGATGACAAATGTGGGGGCGGAACCTAGTAGTAGCTCTATTCCTAAGGAATTAGAGGAACCAAGGAGAAGTAAGCGTGCAAAAATAGTCAAGGATTTTGGAGGTGATTTCATCACTTACAATATCGAGGACGAACCTTTAACTTTCCGGCAAGCTATGGATTCTTCTGAGTCAAGGCACTGGAAGGGCGCTGTCAAGAGTGAAATTGACTCTATTGTTTCCAATGGAACATGGGAGTTGGTTGATCTCCCTCCTGGGTGTTCTACTATTGGGTGCAAATGGGTCTTTAAAAGGAAGTTGAACCCTGACAGCTCAATAGATAAGTACAAAGCTAGACTGGTAGCTAAGGATTTTAAGCAAAAGGAAGGAATTGATTATTTTGATACATACTCTCCGGTTGCAAGAATGGTAACAATCCGAATGCTTATAGCATTGGCTTCAGTCCATGGTCTTATCGTCCATCAGATGGATGTAAAGACGGCTTTTCTTCATGGTGAACTTGAGGAAAAGATTTATATGGATCAGCCTGATGGATTTGTTGAATCAGGCAATGAAAGGAAAGTATGTAAGTTGATCAAGTCCATCTATGGCTTGAAACAAGCTCCCAGAGATTGGCATAAAAAGTTTGATGAAACTATATTGCCTTTCAGTTATAAGATTAATGAAAGTGATAAGTGTGTCTACACTAAAGTTAAAGGTAATGAGTGTGTTATCTTGTGCCTATATGTGGATGATATTTTATTGTTTGGAACCAATATTGAGATTATTAACGAGACTAAAGAATTCTTGAAAAGGCATTTTGAAATGAAGGATATGGGTGAGGCTTCTTGGAATCAAATTGATTCAGTCCACTGAAGGAATAACCTTGACTCAATCTCATTATATAGAGAAATCTATACTTGAGAAATATGGTTATTCACAGTGTAGAATCGCTAGTACACTTTATGATTCGAAAGTTGCCCTTGTCAAGAATACTTCAGGAGTGCCTGTGTCTCAGTTAAGGTATTCTCAGATTATTGGGAGCTTGCAGTATCTTGCTAACTGTACTAGACCAGATATTTCATATTCTGTGTCTAAATTGGCGAGATATACAAGCTGTCCAAACAGAACTCATTGGGATGCTCTTGATAGAGTACTTAGATATTTAAAAGGCACAATGTACCTTAGTTTACACTACAGGAGATTTCCTAGTGTGCTTGAAGGGTACAGTGATGCAAGTTGGATAGCTAAGAAGTCTGGTTCCAATGGAGTGACTGGATACGTGTTCACCTTGGCTGGTGGAGCAATATCCTGGAAGTCAAGCAGACAGACTATTGTTACTCGGTCTACTTTTGAGGCTGAGTTGTGTGCACTTGATGCCACAGGGACGGAGGCTGAATGGTTACACGGACTTATGTCTGCAATACCTGTAGTAAGCAGACCGCTCCCTGCTATTGCTATTCACTGTGATAGTCGAACAACTATCGACAAGATTAGCAATAAAAAGCATAATGCTAAAACTAAGAGACACATCCAAGTTAGACTCAAGTCTATAAGGGGTTTAGTGACTGATAGGATCATAGCTATAGAGTTCATAGGAACTCAGAATAATATAGCTGATCCTCTTACTAAAGGACTGGAACCTGCAGTGGTCCTTAAGTCAAGGTTGGGGATGGGATTGTCAACCCATCATAATTCATCAACAGTGGGAACCCAATACACATGAGAGGAGATCCCTCGAAGTGTATTCAATGGGTAATAACAAGCTGTAAGGATGAGTTGGTAGTACCTTTGCTACATAGATGATACTATAGTATCTGAGTCTATCCCCTGTAAACCTAGAAGGTACTGACACTGCCAGAAAAGCAAGAGTGTTAAAACTCTGAATGAGATCAAGTCATTTGACGAGATAG
The DNA here is from genome assembly GCF_009905375.1 of Apium graveolens. Lineage (NCBI taxonomy): Eukaryota > Viridiplantae > Streptophyta > Magnoliopsida > Apiales > Apiaceae > Apium > Apium graveolens. The sequence continues at coordinate 110,187,719 of NC_133653.1, forward strand.
AGGCAGTATATCTCTGGAGATGCCCAGCTAAGCGAATGTAATTGTGTGGTCGCAATTAGAGGATAGGGTTAATCCTTGAAGCATTCGACGAACAGGATCGAGACATGACCATTAATGTCTCATAGCCGTAGATTGGCACCATAACCTTTGACTTGTCGTCGTCTATGGAATATGGTTATACTAAACGGATTAAGATTCAAGGTGAAACATTCCATCTGAGTCCGATAGCCATTGAAGTTGAGGAATTAGGAGGGTTCAAACCCGGAAGGGTACCGACTCTGAAAAACAAGTCATGATGGGAAATTGATCACATTTCTGTATGGATTTGTGGGGGATTGTTAGAAAATTAGGATTTTAGAGCTTAATTTAATTATGTTCTTGATGTTAATCCTAAAATCTAATGATTGGAAATTGTTCAATGATAGTTGAACTTAAATTTTCATGTATGGTTTTAAGAATTTTCTTAATGAAATCCATATGAAATGAGAGTTGAAAGTAGCTTGGAAAAGCTTGGAAAATTTGAGAATGTTTGTCCCATATTGAAATAAATAAAGGGGGTTGTGTGCTTTATATGGTATTACCCACATGAGTAGTATACAACTACTAAGGTGTGTGATGGTCCATTGTGTTGTTGTGTGCTTCAAGCGCACACACACACACACACGCGCGCGCGCGCGCGCCCCGCCACGCACCGCACCGGACCGGACCGGACCGGACCGGGTCGGGTCGAAGGGCGATTTGGGCGAATGTCTCGGCGTCTCGCGTACGCGAGGCGACCTGGGCGAGGATTTTATTAATTTCAGAATTATTTTAATTCGAATTTATTTATCGGTGATTGGATTATTGGGCTGGGTTCTGAAATAGGCTAAGTAGTGTAAATATATTGAACCTGCAAATAATCTGATCTGTAACAAGTTCTGATATTAGAATCAGAACTTAAGAACTGATGAATAAAATCAGAACTTAACAAGTTCTGATATCAGAATCAGAACTTAAGTACTGATGAGTCGAATCAGAACTTAAGTACTGATGAGTTAAATCAGAACTTAACTTAAGTTCTGATAATAATGTGGGTGTTAATGTGAAAAGCTGTTACAAATAATTTAAATTCAAAAGCTGATCAGTTTTTATTTTTTCATTAATGAATTCAAAATCTGATCAGTTTTTATTTTTTATTAATAAAGCAGTTTAATTCAGACATTAAGTGTGTTGACAGTTTCATTTTTCCTCTCCTATAAATAGAGGCTAAACTGAATGAATAAAAATATATACAACACACTACATTCTCATCTCTTCTCTTCAACCTCTCTGCATTTCTCTCCCACAAGAACTGAAGTGCTGATATTTTTCCGGCGACTGAGGTGCTGGTCGAAGTGGAGGTTTTGTTGCTGCTGTTAACATAAGCTCCGAGCTGTTTTATCCTGGTGGAGATATTGCGCACATCCCAAACGCAGCAGGTAGGGGGCAATAATCTCTTCAAGAGCAGCCAGGACTTCGAGCAAGGCCTGGTGACTCAGCTGTAATCATTTTCTTGGCGTTTTGTATCTGTAAACCTTTATTTCAGTCACTGTTGAAAGCTATGGTTTCGGGTACATCTTTCTTTCTCTCTACGTTATTTCAGTTACTGATTTTGTTTACCTGCATGTTTTGTTTTGTTAACTGTGGTCTTGGCCTAAACTTGTTAAATTCTTTATACACTTGCCTCTATGTTGCTATACTTGTTAGTGAGATTCTCCACAAATATAGAACAGCGTTTTACTTGAGTTAAACAGTGGTAAGATGCATACTTGATTATACTAATGCTAAGTCCAAATTATAGTAGTAGGTGTTATTGACAAACAATAACTTATAATTTATGTCCGACTTTAAGAAGAATTTAGAATGGAGGTACTTTTTTTGAGTTGCAATCTTACTTGACAAAAACTACTCTAGTTTTTTTAACTTGTAAGTTATATAGTACTGAGTAAGTTTTGACATGTTCCTTTTTTCGGTGGAAACAAACATTTTCACTTGTTCAAGTCAAAATTTTAGTCCACTATAGTGAAAATCTCAAGCCAATTATCTATATTTATGGTCTGCTGGATTCGATTAACCAACAAATTTGGAGTGCATGTCAATTTTATGCTTTTGAAAATGGGGTGTACTAGACCAGTGTCTACATTACAAATTCATAATACCGACAAGAATGTATGTTGATTATCTTGTGGTAAACATGTGACTTATATCATTCCATTTGCCCTAGGATCTATATTTTCTTTCTTTTGATTATAAAACAGGACAATGTGAAATTAGCCCCGCTTGTCTATTTGCCTGCTTATCATTGCTGAATCAAATTAGGCCTCAATAAAACTTTGATGAATTCGTTCAATATTTGTGTATATAGGTCTCTCGCTAGGGATTCTCCATGTTTTAATTTGTATACCGCAAGTAAGTTTTTGTTCATTAGCATTCAACTCTTAATCATTTACATGAAATTTAGAGCTCTATGTTTCCTGTTGAGAATTCGCATCAAACAACGATGAACATGTTAAAAACGCCATCCATATTCTAGTTCCGTTCATTAGTGGACCGATAGATGCAGCATTTGGAGACGGAAACTTGCCAATGTCCGTGATCAGACTTGTTCCCGCATCAATAAGCAACATTTTGGCAGTAATGTCGATTCCAAAGGCTATGTATAATACTCCCATTAATTTAACATTAACATTTGCATTCCCAATTCTCATAAAAATATACACAGAAGCTATAGATGTATGTGTCCTGATGATGGACAATTTTAATTAATACTATACGGATAAATTTTTGTGACAAAGCATTTGTGGCTTTTAGATAAATTTAGAACTTTGTTTAATTTGGTTGAATTGAAACTTTGTATTTGTTGAATTTGAACATTGGTTGTTAGATATGTATTTAAGTTTTTAATTTTACAAGTAGATTTGGATTATTACATTTGTAATGTAACCTATATATATATTTTATGTTGGTAGAAATGGGAAAAAGTGTTACATTAAGAGTGTTAAAATATGGTACAATAAAATAAAAAGATGTTACTAAAAACCTGAAATATTTTGTCATACAATATTACAATAGTAAATATGATGTTACAAAAGAGTTTATTATAACATATTTTTTGGTGTTACTAGACCCTTAAAACTATTGTTACACATGCATGGTGTTACAATAGATACGGGAAACAATAGATACGGGAAGTGTAACTATAAGTTCTTTGTTGTAATACTTTTACCGGTGTTATCAAAGTTTCAAAAAGTATTACCTTATATCCCTATTGTAGTAGGGGAAAATCTAACACCCATAAATTTTGAAAAAGTGTAACCATAACCCGATTTTTTATTTTAGGTAACAATTTTTTTGTCATTTTAACACTTTTTCTTGGTGTTGCTAGAGCCTAGATATGGTGTAGATATGGTGTAGTGTATGATTGGGGCTTAACCCCTCTTTATAACCATTTGTTACTAAACCAATATATGCAACCTAATGCCTACATCACAAATTATTCGCTCAAATAACTGTTTATTACTAAGACAATGTATGTAGCCTAATGCATGCGACACAAATAATTTGATTAAACAAGTATTTTTTACAAAGCTGATATACACAGCCTAATGCCTGTGGCCCAAATAATTTATTTGGATAACTATTTGTTACTAAGCCAATATAATCAATTTAACCCCTGCGGCACAAATAGTTTGACTAAATAGCTGCTAGTCCCTAAACTAATATATGCAGCCTGTCAAGTATCTACGGCACAAGTAGTTCAACTAAAGGAACTAACTCATCACTGAACCAATGGTTTCCTATTGATCAAATAATTTTTCAATTAATTAACCGACTACTATGCTTACGGGCCTAGTTGTCTTACGGTTTGAGGCTTGAATTTTTCTAAATTTGATTGTTCATGTTTCTTTAAATCGTTGTTTCACTAAACTTCCACATCTTATTAACAAAATGCAGGTCACTCGTTAGTTCAAGTTATTTATATTCTTTGATATAACATTGCCATCCCATAAACTTAAAAAGAAAGAGTTCATCCGAATAAAAAATACTATTACAAGCCCATAGGCAAAATCCATTACAGTTACAAATAAAAAGAAAAATTACAGAATTTAAAATGCATCTCCTGCAATAAAACCAAGACGATAGTTTTGTTCCTATACGGACACCAAATCTTCTTTCAGTTCATGCACCCTCAGTTGTAACTTCAGGATCTTGTTCTCCTGATGGCGGATCTTCTCTCTCATCTTCTCCATAGTTGACAACTCCTCCTCGCTGCTCATGACCTTTTTGCCTTTAATCCCTACACAATTTCCTTGCGACAGCATTAGATTTTCAAAACTAAGATCGAGACCTTAGGGAAATTAGAAAGTAAAAGATATAGAGTTCAACAACTCTAAAATGAGCTTGTATTTATAATGAGAATTCCATCCCCCATCTCCTTAAATTCTGCAACATCCACATTTATTACACTACAAATACCCATATAACTTCCACCCCTTGAAATTTCCCTCACAGACTTCTTTTGATCCTTGACTTACCCATTACCGCTAGTATCTCATTAAGTTTAACCGATTTTCAATACCATTAATATTTTTAAAACTCCTTTTACGTCTTAAATTTCTTTACCTCTGATTAAGATAACACTTACGATTTCCTACCATCATTTGTCACTTACAAACTGCCTACAGTTACATAACGCTTATGGCTTTTTACCATTAATATTCATTCCCTAAAGTGAAAGTGCTGAATAAAATAAAAAATACACTAAAATATAAAACTAATTCATTAATGAAAGAGTGCCCAAAATACACCAGTTTTCACATTCAACTGCCCAAAATGCCCAGATGCGCGCGAACCGCCCAAAATACTCACGAAATACGTATTGAAGGGATGCGTATTTAGCCTTCTAAAATTCAACAAAGAACACGCATGGGGCACATACGTATTCACTTTGTGTTTTACAAAGAATACGCATGTTCAACATGCGTATTCATAAAAAAACAAAAACTGAATACGCAGGTTCAACATACGTGTTTTTTGTTAAATTTTCAAAATCTGTATTCGCATATCCCACATGCGTATACAGTGGGTAAAAAGGGCAGAATATCCCGTCAAACTGTATTTTGGGCATTTGCCCCCCCCCCAATGGTGGGTATTTTGGTTTTTCACCCTTCATTAATCATTAATCACACAAAAGTTACATGAATATTTCATTGCAGATTACAATTTTATATAAAAAAATATCAAGGTTAACGTGGACGACGACCCAATGACATCCTAAGCTCAATATTATGGGTTTACAGATTGCGAACAGTTTCCTTCAGCTGATTAATTTGTTCCTCTTTCCCCATGATCCTCCCCCACAAGTTACGGATGTTGTTGTTAGCATCTCGAAGGTACCCCTCTAGCTCCCTAGAGGATTTTCCTTCGTTCGAAGATAATTTTCTTCTCTACGGACTACTAACGATAATATTTAAAATGAAAAGTAATACTTCCTCTCCCTATCATCTCTCCTTTATATGCCTAATTTATCTTATCGAAAAACCTCACCGCATGTACAATAAATAGTCAAATCTCATCATTTTCCCATCCATTCAAATACCCCTCATAAATGTCCCTTGATTGTCAAACTCCCAAAACACCCTCCACTTTCCCCAAATGTATGACAATTACTTACATACTATCAATGTCATAAATACGTGGTCAACTCTCAAAATCATTTACTAAATTAAAACACGAACCCAATTGACTTTCTGAAGAAAACCACCCCTTTGCGGGGGAAACCTTGTGAAAAAATATGAAAACTTAAAACATTACCGCATTCGACTACCATGAATAAATTACCTAAAATCACAAAGAACTAGAGATCATCCAAAAGAAATTAAAATTAAGCATTCGACTACCTTGAATAAATTACTTAAAATCACAAAAAACTGGTGATCATCCAAAAGGAATTAAAATTACATAACATACTAGAAAGTCCACAAACACATCCATTAAGACAAGGTACTAGATAAACAATCCATAATAAAGCTAATAAAAACAAATTTGCACAAAGTTGCATCATTCTTTAGGAAGCTCAGTTTGAGTATTCGTAGGATCACAAGTCTGAGATACACCCTCCTCCTGCATCATATTAGAATTCATCGCATTTAGATAATCTATATTGGCTTCCTTAGCGATCGTCTCAGCCTCTATCTATTATTTCGTAGTCAACTCCTTCTTCAACCTCTCCATTTTAGAATGAAGACTCTCAGCCATTCCTTGTTCCGACTGTAGCTTCTCTCAATTCTCCTTATTATCTTTTTTCAAGCAGTTGATCTCTTCATTTTTAAAACTTTAACACCTTCTGCAATTCCTAATGTTTCTTCCTCAACTCTTTATGTTACACTACACCAAAAACAGCCTATTGTAACTAAAAAAATGTTACAACAGGGCCCTTTTAATGTTACTAAAGGCCAAAAACAGTCTAAGGTAACATAAAATTTAAGTTAGTTTTTTCGGTAATAGCTTAGGGTACCTAATCTAACATAAATGCCGTCTATTGTAACATGACATTTTCTGTTACCCTAGGCCCCTAAGGTAACAAAAACAGTCCAAATGTAAAGTAAAACGTATGTTACATTAGAGAGACACGGAATTTTCAAAATGACGCGGCATATGCTGACGTGGCATGCTAATGATGTGGCAGTGTGGGGCCCACATTGATAACGTGGAATGTAGTGACGTGGCATGTGGATCCCACTTTTATGGTGTATTTTAAGAACCTATGGTAACACTTTTAGTAGCTAATGTAACATTTGTAAGCAAGCTACTGAAACATTTTACATTGTCTACGGTAACAGTTTATGAAGCTAATGTAACACTTTGACAAATAAGAAATTGAAAATGTGCTATTGGTATTTAAGCAACCCCAAATTGAATAAACCATCCAAAATAACAAACATCTAACAAACATCCTCCCAAAACATCCAACCATCCAACAACCATCCTACTAAAACATCCAACCCCCTACTAAAACATCCAACATCCAACATCCAACAAAAGTAAAACTACATAAACAAAAGTTAAACTAGTTCACGACTTAATAGATAGCGTTATACGCTTATAAACTTGAAAAACACTGGTACTGGAGGCTGCTGCGGCCAGTTATTGGTGTACCATCATCATTGTCACTTGCAGCAATCACAAGCAATCACAAACAAGTCCTGGATATGAACTCTGATGTTCTGGTTGGCTTTCGCAAGTCTTTTAAGAACAACTGCCAAGTTTTTCTCCATCTGAGTACTTCTAGTGGAGTTTACTGTACCACCTTGACTTCCTGAAACACATCAAGTATAATACTGCAGATGTTATCTCAAAAAGACGGGAAGCACTAAAAGAATATCATGTAACAAATCACTGTACACGATCAACTGATATTGGTATGGTAAATAGATGTGTTTCAAAAATATAAATATCAGAAGTCTGTATCAGCATATTGCTGCGAGTCAGCAAGGGGAAAACAATACTTACGCATCAAGCCTTTCCCATGATGTTGAAGTATTACCACTGACTATATTAAAATTCTAGTTGGACCCACTATCATCATTTAAACTAACTTCATAAGCAGTCCTGAAAAGAATAATTTTAAAGTATTTGAGTAATTTTATCTCAAAGGTCATCAGGGCACATAATAAAAAAAATCATTTCAACATTGCTGCATTTCCAAAACAGTAAGTGACTATAATACAGTAATGGTTGTGGTAAGTTTTAATATCACAATACAGCATAGCTTCATTTTGAAGGCAACAAAGATTCTAGCATCGAGATTTTAATCATAATGCAGTAATGCCGCTGTTGAAAAAAAATGATTTATTTACCAACTTGAATAACAACAACTTATTTAATATCTTTATACTCAAAGACCACCATTTGATATAATATGAATTGACACTGCAACCACAATCTGCAACTCTATTCCAGTTGGTAGGATCTCTTGGCCTATCAACTTACCAAATAAATATAATATCATTTACTAACTTGGATAACAACAACTTATGTAAAATGAAAGGCAGCGTTAACTTAACTGTTGTTAGATATATTTGTGATGTCATGTCTAATATGATTTGTGTTTAGTTTTTAGTTCTTAACTAACAGGACAAATCGGTACTTAACTGGAAGTCAGTACTTATACTGAAGTCAGAACTTAAGATATCAGAACTTAAGTTATCAGAACTTAAGTTATCAGGAGATATTTATCACGAGATAATATCAGGACTTAAGGAGACTTTCAGATAAGGCAAGCGGCTGATTGAAAGGAAAGAAGATCAAGACAAACGCAAGAAGAAATATGCATGAAGAAGGAATTCTATGAAGAATAGAATACTTGGAAGAAAAGATAACTGATTGATATATTTTAGGAAGCAGAATTATATTCAATATCAATTAGAAGATTATCTTGTAACTGTGTAGTATATAAACACAGGCATAGGGTTTACACTATACGAGTTATCATTATCGAAGTTATTATTCATTATAACCCTATCAGCTCTCGTGATAATTTGTTCATCACCGAGAGAGGACAATTCCATATTGTAACATAGTTTATTGTGTTGAATAAAATCTGTGTTCTGTTACTTGTATTCTTTAATTTGATTTGATTGTAGTAAACACTGTATTCAACCCCCTTCTGCAGTGTGTGTGACCTAACAAGTGGTATTAGAGCAGATCTGTTAACACACAAATAGTTTAAGATCCAAAAACAATCATGTCTGAAGAAGAATAAACTCCAACCAAGCCTACCAAAACTGAAGAACCTCCAAAGACTCAAATCCATAATCGATATGAGACTATTAGAGTTCCTATACTGAAACCATCTGAATATCCCATATGGAAGGTGAGGATGTCTATGTTTCTAGAAGCTACAGATCTAGAATACCTTGACAGAATCAATGAAGGACCACACAAGCCAACCAAGCTCTCTGTTGTAGTTGCAGATCAGCCAGCATAGACAGTACCAAAGGAGAAAAGTGAATATACAGCTGAAGATATCTCATCTATTGCTAACGATGCAAAGGTACGATATTCGCTGCATAGTACCATTGATAATGTCATGTCAAACAGGGTAATTAACTGCAAGACTGCAAAGGAGATATGGGATGCCTTGGAAACAAGATGTCAAGGAACTGATTCAATTAAGAAGAACAGAAGGACTATACTCACTCAAGAGTATGAGCACTTTGACTCAAAACCTGATGAGTCGTTAACTGGATTATATGACAGATTTGTCAAACTCTTGAATGATCTGTCACTGGTGGACAAGGAATATGAACTTCAAGATTCAAATCTTAAATTCCTGTTAGCTCTTCCTGAAAGTTGGGATTTGAAGGCCACCACAATAAGAGACAACTATGTTCTTGATGAAACAACTCTTGATGAACTTTATGGGATGCTCAAGACTCATGAACTTGAGATGGAACAAAGAAGCAAGAGGAATGGAAGGAAGTTATGGCGCCCTCCAAACCCGGGTCAGAAGTTTGGGGTCCACACACACCTTAATTATAACCTGCTTATAATAATAATAAAGATAATAATAATATATGCAGTGACCCTACTTACCAATCACCATGGACCGCAACAGGTTAAAGTATGCACACAAGCCAAACACACTAATATATTACAAACCGTTCAAATCCCAACTATTTCAAACTCAAACTGAGTATTAAACATTATTACAAACTTTTACAAACTTAAATTATCCCAAAAGAAGCCTACTAGCTCAGATTTCTCAACCTGAACCTCTAGCTCTCGCGCTGGACTGGGGATCCTCGCTACCAACTGGTTCCTTTTTAACTGGAAAGAATATAAACAACATCGCACAAATGAGCTAACTAGCTCAGCAAGTCACAATGACAAAACTGAGAATAATGATCATCAGGTGAATATGATTATGATATCAAGTGAACATTGGATTATGATTTAGAATTGGATATTATACTTTTAATTTAAAAAAACCAAGGTTAGGCTGCTGATCAGTCACGCACTAACCCCGAGCAAGGCACACAACATTGCTCTAACTACTGGATCCAAGGCACACATTGGCCTAACTTGACCATTATATGGTCTGACCACGAATCTGGTCCACAATTTTATAAAAACAATCCAATTCTAACATAATAACAGAATATGCAATAATAAACAATAACCAAAATCATTAACAACAATAAATGTTTAACAATGAAAGGGTTTCAATCCTTGTAAGGATCAATAAGGCAATTTAAAAGCTTGGATGCTGGGTAATGAAAGAATTGGATAACAAAGGAATCAACATTTCAGGGTTTCAAAGATTTGGGCTTTCAATGCATATGATACAATGATTGAATGTACAAGTAATTCAACTCAGTGTTTGGGATTTTGTTTGCATGTATTTGTGGAGTAGTATCGTATACTTGAGATTCGTGTTTGGGTATACAACAATCAATGGTCTAGAAAGAATAAGGTTCATGGCTCAAGAACAATAACTGGAATCAAAGTTTAGGTTTCAGTGCTTCAAAGCACTTGCAATATCAACAAGACTATCACGTATTATAATATTTCGAGAAAGTTCGGAATACTTGCCTGATATTAGCTTACTACACTGCACTCGCTTCCAATCACAACCGTCATACTCCTTAACTCTCTGTTTCCCTTTCCTACGTCTTGCCTCTTCTGCTCACATATCATAAGCATCTATCAATAATTTACTCATGGAATTCTATTCAACACATACTTCTATCTACCCTTCGTTTTACCCAAATCCGATTAACGGATTGAAAGTTATGCAATAATCAAGTAAACACAGAATATATAGACCGATAGTCAATTAACAAGTCACATATAGCATATAATACATCACGTAATCAATGATATATCATTTATAAAGAAGTCTCGGGTCATAAATAGGCTTTCTGGTATTTAAAATGATTTTTAAAACATTTTTCGGAATTAAAACGGGTCGTTGGATCAATTTCGGGTTAATAAACAGGGTTCGGTTGGCCAATTCTGGCTCCGAAATAATTTTAGAATAATTATCGAGCCTTGGAAATAATTTAGAATAATATTTTAAAGCTCGAAACTATTTTTCAGAATTTTTAAATCATTTTTAAATAATTAAATCTAATTAAATAATTAATTAAAATCAATTAATAATTAATTAAATTAATTAATCAATTAATTTTCGAATTAATTGACCAATTAATCAATTAGAAATTAACTGAAATTAATTAACTAATTAATTTAGATTTATTTGTCAATTAAAAATAATTTTTAGAATTAAAATAATAATTTTTAGAATTTTCAGAAATTAAAAACGAATTTTTATAATAAAAATAAATAGGAAATATGATTTTTAAACATTTTTAAAACAGAAATCCAATTTTTGCAAAGTCTGGAAACTACAGGGACCAAACTGCATCGTTTTCAAAACTATAGGTACTAAATTGTAATTTTCCAGGGGGGTCGCCGAAAAACAGTCGGGGATGGCCGGAGAACACGTTCCAGGGATGCTCAGGCCACCATCACCTCCAGATCACATCTACACAACACCAGGAACACAACCATGCAATCAATTCATCCTAACAATCCCTGAGTTGGCCGGAATTTGGCCGTGAAATTTTCCAGTTTCCGGCGAACATCGGAAAACTTCAAAACACAACTCCCTTCTCTACAGACCTCGTTGGTTCATGAAACTTATACGACTAGATTGCAAATTTCACAGAGAACACAACCCACAATAACACAACATCAATCTATCACAGAATAAGAAACCCCCAAATTTTAATTAAGAACATTCATACGGGTTATAAACCCTAATTTTAAAATTCGAAAATCAAACTCAAATTTGAACATGTTATTGAACTCCAAATCAGACGTATGACATATGAAAATCATCAGGAAAATAAGCTCTACAACATGCAATCATCAAATCATACAAACAATCATCCGAACAAAAATTCATATTTTTAATAAAATAAATTCGAAAATAAATAAATTTTTAGAAAAATAACCTTGATTTCTGCAGGTGTATGGATTACAGAATCTGGTAGAGCTCTTCAAGACCTTCAGATTGGTTACTCGAGCTTTCCAAACCGAATTCAATAACACCTCCAAATGCTTGTTTGATTCTTAGAACAGTTTTAGGAAATTAGGGTTTTTCTCTGAAAATTATATAATTATCTGTCTGCAATTGATTTTGATACGAAATAAAATACGGTAAAAGGCTATTTATAATTACGGAAAATTAGTATCCCGTTGGATCATTCCGGATATAAAACGGTACGTTTATTTGTAGAAACTGATCTAAACGGTATCGGTTTGCGGGATAATTATCCAAATCAGTACAATTTGTACTGCGGTCTTGGTCTCAGCGCCTGATTACACGTATTACGAAGTGATAATTGTGATAGTTTAATAAAAAGCTCCCGTTTATCGAAAATACGGGTTTTATTGATTTACCGAAACGAATATTGTATTGAAAATGTTGCGCCGGGACCCGCGCAGGACAAACCGTACGCCGGATCGAAAAAGTCGAAACATGGAATATGCTCGGAATATTATAATTAGGTTAGGAAGGAGTTCTCGAAAGAGTTTCGGGTTCCAAAAACGTAACAACGGTTGACATCGGTTGGTTCCCGTTTTTATAAAATAGATTTTAGTTACCCGGAAAAAGATTTTAGAAATTTCATATGATTCTTATAAATCCATATACCAACATAAAAATAATTAGGAAGACATGACAATTATCTATATTTTATTTTGGACATATAAAAATTAAAATACTCAATTAATATTATTTTTGAATATTCAAGTACAGATAACACTTAACAATTAGCTCACAGAATAGATACTGAACACACATAATAATTATATAATAGTAAAAATAATTACACGATATATCCCGGATATTACATCCTTCCCCCCTTAAAAGGATTTTGTCCTCAGAATCTCTAAGAAAACAAATGAGAGTACTTTTCTCTCATATCACTTTCTAACTCCCAGGTTGACTCTTCAACCTTTGGGTTTCTCGACAATACTCTTACTAACTTTACCACTTTATTTCTCAATACTTTCTCTCTTTCCTCTAGAATCTCTATCGGACTCTCTACATATGACAAATCTGCTTGAAGCTCTATTGGCTCATATTCTATTACATGCCTGGAGTTTGGATTATATTTCTTAAGCATTGATATGTGAAAAACATTGTAAATGTGCTCCATGTGCGGAGGTAACGCCAATTCGTAAGCTACTTTGCCAATACGCTTTAGGATTTCAAAAGGTCCGACATATCTTGGGTTTAGCTTCCCTTTCTTCCCAAACCTCGTTAGTCCTTTCCACGGTGATACTTTCAATAATACCAAGCTTCCTTCTTCAAATTCCATGTCTTTTCTTGACTGGTCTGCATATTTCCTTTGACGATCTTGTGCGGCTATTAATCTTTTCTGGATAATTTCAACAACTTCCTTTGTCTGTTGTACCAATTCGGGTCCGAGTATTTTGCGTTCTCCTACTTCGTCCCTATATACTGGAGATCTACATTTGCGTCCATAAAGGGCTTCATAAGGTGGCATCCCAATGCTGGCGTGATAACTGTTGTTATAAGCAAACTCTACCAGGGGTAAATGCTTTCCCAACTTCCTTTAAAAATCAATAGCACAAACACGTTGTTATTCCTAGAGGACTAACAATGAGATTTACAGAAGGGGGGGTTGAATGTAAATCTCAAAACTTTTTCAAGTTTTGAGAAGTTTATTAAAGCAGTGTGTTCTAGATGAACAAGTGTATGAATTGCTTTGAGCTAATGCAGACAGATATATATTCAAACACAAAATGTAAAGAACACAACAAACTTTAAAAACTTTTCTGGTGAATTTGTTGTTCCACCAGAGATGGTATATTAGAAAATCTGTGTTCAACAATGTTGATCACAGCTGCATTCTAGTACAAACTAGATGAATTTTCTCTCAAGATATTTCTTAACAGCTCTGGAAAAATCTCTCACTAATTACTAGCTTCTTCTTGGTTTATATATATTACCAAGTGTACAAGTGAAAAACAATATAAAATTACAATAGTAAAATAAGTTCTTCACTTGCTTCTTTTCCTGTTCACTCAAGTACTTTGTTGACTATTGCAACTTTGTACTAAAGAAGAACGGCTGCTTTTTCTGTTGATCCTGAAATTCGGCTACCACATCTCAGGTTTTCTCTGTCAACCCACGTGCCTCTGTTTGTAGGTACAACTACCACTTATCAACGGCTAATTAGCAGAACATCCGTTGAAGCTTTCATCCGTTGATGACTTCATCCGTTGAAGGATGTTATCCGTTGAAGCTTTCATCCGTTGATGCTCTCATCCGTTGAAGGATGTTATCCGTTGAAGCTTTAGAGACATCCGTTGAAGCTTAGCTTCTCATCCGTTGAAGGTCTTTAAGTCATCCGTTGATACCACTTCATTTATACAAAATTACAAGGCATGAAATATTTACAATTGGCCTTCCTATCTGCATATCATCTAGTAGTCAACATGACTCATAGTTTCTCTCAACTTCTAAGAATTACAATTTTAAATACAGAGACTGAAATATGCTACAATACTAGACTTATTTCTAAGTAAAGCTACACCATCAACGGATAGCCAAAGTGGTCTTATCCGTTGAGGCTACAGACACTAAATTTCTACTTAAGTGTTTTGTTAAACATATCATCAAACTAATGCACATATATTCCTAACAATCTCCCCCTATTTATGTCTATAAGAACTGTAGGCATAAATTCAGGGTTAACTTGATGATAACAAAACACTTAACAAATATTTGAATTGAAACTAAGTAGAAATATAAAAAGTGCTGCAAAAGTGTATGTACTAGGAGGTAATTGAAGATTTACAGTATTTCCAAGGGTGCTCCTCTAGCCTGAGCAAATCATCATTTTCTTCTTTGTTCCCTGGTTTTCTTTCCTAGCCCTTTGTCATTTTCCTCAATTTGGAGTTGGAGTTGTCTGAAGAATTCAGCTTCATCTTCATCACTGATATCCAACTTAGATTGCATTTCCTTGAGAGTTTCATTGCTGGCAATCTTGAGTTGGTCTTCAAGTCTGAAAAATCTTCTGACTCCTTTGTCATCTCTAAATTCCATCAACCAATGAGGTGATTTGTGAATTTTAGTTCCCCTTTCTTGTATGAGTAAGGTTCTGGGCAAAGCATTTGGTTCCCTCCAAGTCTTCCTTATGTTGGCAATCTTGTTGAGAATTTCAGTCTTGGCTGTTCTGGTAAAGCCAGAATCCTTTTTGATGGCTGAAAAGACTCTGATCAAGGTAGAGTAGCCTTCATTTAGAATCCTGTAGAGAGGCCATGTTCTTTCCCCAGCTCCCTTATATCTGAAAACCAATCTCTCTGGTAGCTGTCTGTAGGCAGCTATTCCCCTTACTTCCTCCAGCTCATCCAGATAGAGATTAATGTCTGAAGCTTCTTTTATGTCACAGATGTGAACATAATCATCTTTAGAAATGGGTGGCTTAGGGTTAGGTTTTTGTTTTTGAGTGAATTTCTTAGAGGTTAGGGGAGGTGTAGATTTAGATTTTCTTTTCTGTTTCTTTGGTAGTGGTATATTGGTTACAAAGGTAGGCAATGTGATGTTGTCCCAATCAATAGGTTCCTCTTTTGGAATGATTGGTTCACCATGGATATTTATAGAGGGATCAGCAACAAAAGGTTCAGGTATGGAAGGTAGTGGTTTAGATATAGATTTGGTATCTTCAGGGTTATCTTCACTCCTTCTGTGTGCCTTGGCCTTTCTTCTGTTTCCCTTCTGCCATTCCTCTCTTTCCTCCATATTTTCACCAAATATGCTCCCAAGAACCTCATCTAAGTTAGCAATCTTTTCTTCACCCCTGACTTCAATTCCTTTCATTTCTTCAACTTGGCTTGACTTTAGCTGTTTTTCAAGCTTTGCTTGTGCTCTTTTGTCAGCCTTGAGTTTTACAGCTTCTTTCTTCAACCTTCTGGTTTCTTCCCTTTTAGCCTTTAGAAATTTGGGATGTCCTTGCATCACACAGATACTCTTTCCCTCTCTATAGATAAAGGCCATGTTCATTCTCTCACCCTTGTCCTTGGTCTCCTTCTTCTTTATGATGCTTGCACTTAGAACTTTGTCTCCATCAGGTTTTGGAAGAGGAAAGTCTACTTCCTTTATCTGAGCAAAGTCTTGGGGATTCTTTGTGGAGTCCATACTGGATCTAGTGTTAGGCTTTAGAACCATAGGTTTTAAATTCTTGAAAGAAGTCTCTCCAACCTTATTTCTCCCTACTGGCTTGAGCTCCATGTTGATTGGTTCAATCTTTGTGCTAAATTTCACAGATGTTGATTTATTTTGTGTAGAACCAAACACCAATTGTAACCTTTCATCAATTTTCCTCCATTTTTCTTTCATTTGTATTTCAGCTGCTGCTAGCTGAATCAAATCAATTCCATCAGGTTTTCCCTTGATTTGAATGATTGGAGAGGTAGTGATGGCAGGAACTAGCACTTTAGATATCTGAATCTTTGTAGAGGGCTCTCCTTCCCCTTCCCTTTTATTCTCCCCCGTTTTGTTATCATCAAGGAGAGGGGTCAAGCCTTGTGCTTTTGCCAGCTGCATTAGGAGATTGGTTTGAGATTGTTGGTTGAGAAGAAGGGTGGCCACAGAGTTTTCAATTCCTTGAACTCTGTCTTCCAACTTGGCCAGCCTTTGTTCAGTAACTGATTCCTTTTTCAATCTCGAAACCAAGTCCTGCAAAGTACCATAGGGCATGACTGAATCCAATTTTTCTGAAGTGAAGGATTTCAAGTCAGCAATATCTTTCCTGAGATCATCTAGACTCATATTTTGCTTTACTTTCTGCAACTTCATGAGATACAGTGAGTCCAGGTGAGCTTGGAGGATAGCCTTGATATTTGCATTTGAAGTGTTCTGAATGGCCTGTTGAATAGTGATGATTTGTTTGACCAAGTGGACATTGAATTCACCTGTTCTATGCTCCTTAGTCAGGGCCCATTCAGGTAGATTAGGAATGGAACTAGGGTCTTCATCTCCCCCTATGTTCATGCTTCCATCAGAAGAAATAGAGTCATCATCATCAGAATTTACTCCAAATTCCTCAGATGGCTCACCAGCTGTAGAAGGCATCCTGTAAATAGCAGCTTTATCCCTTTGAAGAGATTCTGTTGTGTGCACTAGATGTAGTGTCCTTTCTGCCTCCTCATTGCCCTGAGCAGCCAACATTTGATAGGCTGTCACAGGATGAGTAAAAGTGTCAGCATCCAAGGAAATGTTATCAATTACAGCTTTGTAATGTTGCTGAAATTGTCTTTCCTTTTCAGCATCATCCACAATCATTGACTCATGAGCAATGGCTGGTTTCACCCTTGTATCAACTGTACCTGCTTTTCTCTCTTTTTCTCTATGTTCTTGCATCAGGGGCTCCCCCTGGCTCACACATCTCACTCCCTCACCTTCACCTTCTAAGGTGGTACTCCACTCACTGACTTTTGCCATGCTGGAAGAAATAGCATGCATTTTTGTGCTCTCAATCTCTCCTTTTGCCTGGGAGCAACCCAGCCTCTCACTCAAATTTTCACTCCCTGCCCTCAATCCTAAAAGTGATTGCACAGTATTCATGTCTTCTACACTTGGAATCATTTCAGTTATTTGTGTAGAGACTATCAACGGATGTGGAATATCCGTTGAAGTTGAAACTGTTGTTATCAACGGATAACTGCTGTTAAGCTTATCCGTTGAAGAGCAACCACTTGTCAACGGATGAGTGATATCCGTTGAAGAAGGAAAAGAAGATGAAATTGAAAGTGATATAACTGTTGAATCTGTATAGATTGATTTGATATGTGTTGATACAGATCCTTCAATTATATCTGAAAGAATTTGCGGGTGATCCAACAAATCATCTAAAAGATGATGATCACCTGTATTTGAGTGGGGCTCCTCCCTGAGTTGTAAAGAGGGAGAATCAGGAATTGATGGGAATAACATATCCACATCCAGAGATGGTGAAGAAGTATTTGGTGATTGATGTGTAGTTATTGTGAGAGAATGGGGCTGTGACTCCACATTTATTGGAGTCACATCAAACTGAGTTTGAGAAGGCACAGAGACAGATGGATGTATCTGTGCAGTGTGTGCACCCTGTGTAGAAGATTGGGTTCTAGCCTTCTTTCTTCTAATAAAAGCTTTTGTAGGTGAGTGTTTGGCTTTAGTGTCCCTCCCTCTTTTGTTCTGTGTTCCTGGTTGGGAACTCTTTTCAATAGTAACATCCTTTTGGGAGGATGCTACTAGGGATGTGCTAGAAACCTTTTCAACCACCACAGCTTTTTGAGAAACTGGGGCTTGGCTAGCTTGGGAAGCACTCAACTCTCCTTCCTTATCCTGGGGGTTTCTTTGATGTTCACCCCTCCCCTCACCACTCACACCCTGATCACTTCCCTCAGGGTTAATGGTTGTTGTTACAACTGTTGTCTTTTGAGAAACAACAGAGGTGGTTTTCTTTGTCTTGGATTTTGAAAGTTTAGATTTGGTGACCTTGGTAGAAATCTGTTGGGGCATTGACACAGATTTCATGGTCACACTAGAAGATAAAGAAATAGAGGGGTTGGAAGAAGTAGGAGTTGTAGAAGCAATTACCTCACCTACCTGGGGTGCATTCATGATTGGTAAATATACCAATTGCACACTGCTGTTGAGATCCATTCTCAATAAGTCTGCAAGAACTCTTTTCTCTTGTGCCCAGCACTTGAGTTTATTATTCTCATTGATAATGACTAAACCTTCAGCAACATGGTTAGCCAATAACATAAAGAATCTAGCATAATAGATGTTATTAGGTCTATTAGCTTTGTTACCTAATCTAGTACCTAATTCTAGCATCACATAGTTGCTAAAGTTAAAGTACCTATCAGAAACAAGCATATAGAACATATTAACAAGAGATGAAGTTATGGCATCAAAATTACTAATTTTCCCAGAGAAAACCTTTATGAAGGCATCCCCAAGAAAACTCCATTCTTTCCTAAGGCCTTTTCGTCTAATACCCCCTAAATTAGCAGAGTTAAGAGAGTAACCTATGGAATCTAACATGCTGGATACATCACTATCAGTGTGTGGTGTCATGGCATTGTTCTCAGGTAATTTAAAACATGCTTGTAAGTCATCACAGTTAATACAGTGATTTTTACCTTTGAGAGTGAAGGAGATAGTCATATCCATGGAGTTGAACTCAGCAGTTGTCCAAATCTCCTCAACTACTTCACAGAAAATCGTTGGGGCTTCCAGCATTGCATAGCTAAGTTTACAGTTTTTGATGAAGTCCATCATTTTGTGATAATCTGAGTGGGCTTCATTCTTTTCTACCAGAGCTATGAAATTGTTCTTCTCGTAGATGAACCCAGATTGAGACATAATCTTCACGACTGGTGCCATTGTTGTGAGTAGAAATTGCAGAGAATAACTTGAAGGTTTTGCAGAGAGAAAATGGTAAATGCTTGAAATTCTAAGAAAGCGTAAAGTAATAATGAACAATCAGAAGGGCTTATATGCTTTCAAAGAAAAAGAAATAAATAAAGGATTAATCAATAAATAGGTGTTAGTGAATTTCAGCCGTTTAAGAATAAACTGTAAGTATTCTAATAACTACCTTTAAAACCAATACATACAGATGTATGTATGGTATCAACGGTTAAGAAAATAGAATCAACGGCTGTGAAACACCTCAAACGTCTGATGTGACATTTCAACGGATAATGTAAATTGTCATCCGTTGAAAGGTACTTCAGCTTTATCCGTTGACGGATAAAAGTTCCAGAGATATACTTGTCTTTCAACGGATAATGAATATCCGTTGATAGAGCAATTTTGACTTTCAACGGATAGGGAACATCCGTTGATGGAATAAACTTTGTTAAAAGTCAAATTTGTTCTAGCAACTAATATATTTCAGGCTTCACATCAAATTGCAAAGAAGACATGAATTTTAAGAGTAATTAAGCATACCTAGCTCACTTACCAATCTTGTGAATGTTGATTCATCAAGTGGCTTGGTAAATATGTCAGCAATTTGTTGTTCACTTGGAACAAAATGTAGTTCCACTGTACCATTCATGACATGCTCCCTGATGAAGTGGTACTTAATATCAATGTGCTTGGTCCTTGAGTGCTGCACAGGATTCTCTGTTATGGCTATGGCACTTGTGTTGTCACAAAAGATAGGTATTCTATCAACATGAAGTCCATAATCAAGGAGTTGATTCCTCATCCATAACATTTGAGAACAGCAACTTCCAGCAGCAATGTATTCAGCCTCAGCTGTAGAAGTAGAGACTGAATTTTGCTTTTTGCTAAACCATGATACAAGCTTGTTTCCCAGGAATTGGCAGGAGCCTGTTGTACTTTTCCTGTCTATTTTGCAACCTGCATAGTCTGCATCTGAATAACCAATTAGATCAAAGCCAGATTCTCTAGGATACCAAATTCCTAAATTTGGTGTACCCTTGAGATATCTGAAAATTCTCTTGATAGCAATTAAGTGAGACTCCCTAGGATCAGCTTGAAATCTAGCACACAGACATGTAGCAAACATTATATCTGGTCTGCTAGCAGTTAAATATAAAAGTGAACCAACCATGCCTCTATAACTTGTAATGTCCACAGACCTTTCAGTCTTATTTAATTCAAGTTTGGTGGCAGTGGCCATGGGAGTTTTTGCAGATGAACATTCCATTAAGTCAAACTTCTTTAAAAGATCATGAATATATTTAGTTTGACTAATGAAAATTCCATTACTAACTTGTTTAATTTGTAAACCAAGAAAATAGGTTAGTTCTCCCATTAGGCTCATTTCATAATTACTTTGCATTAGCTTAGCAAACTTTTTACAAAGTTTATTATCTTTAGAACCAAATATTATGTCATCTACATAAATTTGAACAAGTATACTAGAGCCATTAACATTTCTAAAGAAGAGAGTTTTATCAACAGTACCTCTAGTGAAGTGATTCTCCAAAAGAAATTTTGATAATGTTTCATACCAGGCTCTAGGTGCTTGCTTCAGTCCATAGAGTGCTTTCAACAGATAATACACATAGTCTGGAAAATTTGGATCTTCAAATCCTGGAGGTTGACTTACATAGACTTCTTCCTCTAATTTCCCATTTAGAAATGCACTCTTGACATCCATTTGATAGACTTTGAAATTGGCATGGGCTGCATAGGCTAGAAAGATTCTGATAGCTTCAAGTCTTGCAACAGGAGCATATGTCTCATCAAAATCTATTCCCTCTTGTTGAGAATAGCCTTTAGCAACCAATCTGGCTTTATTCCTTATGATAATGCCATTTTCATCCATTTTATTTCTGAATACCCATTTTGTATCAATAGGACTCTTGTTCTTTGGTTTGGGTACCAGCTTCCAAACTTGGTTTCTCTCAAATTGGTTTAGCTCTTCCTGCATAGCTAATATCCAATCTGGATCCAATAAGGCTTCTTCCACTTTCTTAGGTTCCTCCTGAGATAGAAAACTACTATACAGACATTCATCTTGAGTAGCTCTTCTTGTTTGCATTTTACATGATGCATCACCAATGATCAGTTCAAAGGGATGATTCTTGGTCCATTTCCTTTGAGGTGGAAGATGAGCTCTAGATGAGGTGATCTCAGTATTGTCATGATGTGAGATAGAGTTTTGATTAGTTGAAACTCCCCCTGAGTTGTTGGTCCTTTGCAGGGAACTTGGAGTTCCATCAATTAATGATGTAAATTAATTATCAGTTGATGAGCTATGATCAACGGATGCTTCATTAAGTACTTCAACGGATGATGCACAATGTCTTTCAACGGATGCTGAATTTTGTGCATTATCCAGGAGCAAATTTTGTATTCCTTTTGAAGTGTCGTCTCCATCAATCTCTTCTTCACTATCATCACAATATATTTCAATATTGTCAAATTTGAGTCTCTCATAATGTTCCTCATCTGTTAGTCCATCAATCTTTTTATCATCAAACACAACATGCACAGATTCCATAACAATGTTGGTTCTTAGATTGTAGACCCTATAAGATTTTCCAGCTGAATAACCAACAAATATTCCTTCATCAGCCTTTGCATCAAACTTCCCTTTATGGTCAGATTGATTCCTCAGTATAAAACATTTACATCCAAAGACATGAAGAAAGTTTAGAGTTGGTTTTCTTTTCTTGAACAACTGATAAGGAGTCATGCCTTTAGCTTGATTGATCAAAGAAATATTTTGAGTGAAACAGGCACAATTAACAGCTTCAGCCCAAAAATATGTTGGTAACTTTGATTCTTCAAGCATTGTTCTGGCAGCCTCAATTAAAGATCTGTTCTTTCTTTCAACTACCCCATTTTGCTGAGGTGTTCTTGGAGCTGAGAACTCATGCATGATTCCATTTTCTTCACAGAACAGCCTTAATGTCAAATTCTTGAACTCAGTTCCATTGTCACTCCTGATGTTTCTTACCTTCAAGTCAGGATGATTATTGACTTGCCTGATGTGATTGATAATGATTTCACTTGCTTCATCCTTTGATCCAAGAAAACAGACCCATGAGAACTTTGAGAAATCATCTACAATCACTAAGCAATATCTTTTTCTTGCTATTGACAATACATTGACTGGTCCAAACAAATCCATATGTAGCAGCTGTAATGGTTCATCAATTGTTGTTTCAAGCTTCTTCTGAAATGATGCTTTCCTTTGTTTGCCTTTCTGACAAGCATCACACAGACCATCCCTTGAGAATTCAACAAGAGGAATTCCTCTTACTAAGTCCTTTTTGACTAGATCATTCATTGTCTTGAAATTCAAATGGGATAGCTTCTTGTGCCATAGCCAACTCTCAACTGAACTTGCTTTGCTGAAGAGACAAGTAATAGATTCTGCATCTGTAGAGTTGAAGTCAGCTAAGTACACATTTCCTTTTCTAACTCCAGTTAGAACCACTTTGTTGTCTTTCTTACTAGTGACAACACAGGCTTCAGAATTGAAGGAAACTGTATTCCCTCTATCACATAGTTGACTGATACTCAGTAAGTTGTGCTTGAGACCATCAACTAATGCAACTTCTTCAATGATGACATTCCTTGTTGAAATCAAGCCATATCCCATAGTAAACCATTTGCTGTCATCTCCAAAGGTTATGCTGGGGCCAGCTCTCTCTTTAAACTCTGTGAGCAGGGAGAAATCTCCAGTCATGTGTCTTGAACAGCCACTGTCCAAGTACCATAGATTTCTTCTATTTTCCTGCACACCACAAAATCAATCAATTTGATTTTGGTACCCAAGTTTCCTTGGGTCCATTCTTGTTAGCCTTTTTCCTAGACTTCATTCCTCCTGCATCTTTAGACTTAGGTGAGTTTGAGTCAACCTTGGTCTTAGATGTGGTTGGTTGAGGTGTAGGGTTAGTCACAACATTATCCAGCACATTTATAGAATTATTAGGCATGGATTGTGCATACATGTTATTCCACATTGGCATATTGTATGGCAATTGAGGCATACTGAATGCAGCAAGATAAGGATTGTTAAAATATGGCATGTTTGCAAAATGTGCATAAGGATTTTGTTGAGACATAACAGGCATAGCATGTAGAGGTGATACAGACATGTTAGGCATGGAAGAGGGTACAGTTATGGGAGATTTCTTAATAGATTTACAATTAGCAGATAGATGATTAACACTACTACAATGCACACAGCTTTTTCTAGGAGCATACTTATCAGGTGTGTAATTGTTATGTTTGTTAACTCCTACCTTCCCATTTCTGTTGGATTTCCTTTTGGATTCCTTTTTATCCTCAACCATCTTGAGCCTATTGTTTAACTGTTCTAAGGTCATGTGCCCTACATTCACCTTTCTGACATCTTTGGATGTGCTTGCTTCTTCTTTGACAAAGTTCTTTGAAGTTGAACCAAACTTTTTGTTGAGTTTCTTTAGATTTTCTCTTTTAGAAACATCTGCCTGTTTTAATTGAGGAACCTTCAACGGATGTTCCTTTTCTTCCTTCAACGGATAACTTTCATCATCCGTTGATTCCACATCCGTTGACAGTCCATCAATTAATTCCAGTTTCTTTTTATTTTTATCCCAGGCAGTTTCACAGAATGATTCAATTCCTTGGACTTTGGCAATTTGAGCACTTACATCCCTAGATGTTTTCCAGGCTTTAATCACCTCTTGCTCTTTCTCTAATTGATTGGAAAGTATTTCTACTTTCTTAACAGATTCAGCTAGTTCATTCTCAACAGATATACAATGCAATTTGGTTTTCTCTAGGTCAATCAACTTATTTTCTAACACAGTATTTCTATTGCTTAAAAACAGATTGTTCTCTTTGATCCTACTATTTTCTTTAGCAAGAGATTTAAGAGACACACGCAAATGATACAATTCAGTAGACATGTCATTGAAAGCATCATTGCACTCTTCTTTAGTAAGCTGTGTTAAATCAGTAGTGATTACCTGATTGCTTGATGAACTAACTTCGTTTTCTTCAGAATCAGCCATGAGAGCAAGGTTGACATAATCCTCATCTTCATCCTCTTCATCTCCATCAGCTGCCCAGTCCTTTTCTTGAGTAATGAAAGCCCTTTCCTTCTGTTTGAGTAGATCAAAATATTTCTTTTTGTAATCTACTTGTTCAAATTTCTTCTTTTCAGAGGTTGGCTTTCTGCACTCACTTGCAAAGTGTCCACTTATACCACAATTAAAACACTTGAACTTGGATTTGTCCACCATGTTCTTATAGGGTTTAGTGGCTCTAATGTTTTTCTTGAACTTCATCTTTGCAAATCTCCTGGAAAGAAATGCAAGATGCTCATCAATACCATCAGAGTCATCTTGACTGGAGTTGTCTTCATTTTCAGCAACTTGCCCTTTACCCTTGTCTGATTCTGGATTTCTTACACCATCTTTGGAGCTTGATGTAGATCTCACAGTTTCTTTTCTGCATTCTTTCTCATTTTCAGCTACCAATGCAACTGAACCTCCTTTCTTTCTCCCCCTCTCCAATACCTCATCCTGTTCCAACTCTAGTTCATAAGTCTTCAAGATTCCATATAATCTTTCAAGAGTAAAGTCCTTATAATCCTGAGAGTTTCTTAAGGAAACAGTCATGGGTTTCCATTCCTTTGGTAAGGATCTCAAAAATTTAAGATTTGAATCCTTCACCTGGTACACTCTACCATACAGCTTCAGTCCATTCAACAGTTTTTGGAATCTATTGAATGTGTCATTTAAAGATTCATTCTCTTCAAAATGAAAGTACTCATACTGTTGAATGAGAAGCTGCATTTTGTTCTCTTTTACTTGTTCTGTACCTTCACACAGCAGCTGAACTGTGTCCCAAACCTCTTTGGCAGTTGAACAATTTATCACATTATCAAACATATCCTTGTCAAGACCATTAAACAAAATGTTCATAGCCTTCTTATCCTTGTGGACTTCTTCTGTGTCTTCCATTGTCCATTCTACTCTAGGTTTTGGAATGGATTGACCAACAGTAATTGTGGCCGTAGCAACTGTGGCTACTTTGTGGGGAATGTGAGGACCATTCTCAATGCAGTTTACATAACCTTCATCTTGGGAGAGTAGATGAAGGTGCATTTTCACCTTCCAGTGGTGATAACTGTCTTTGTCAAGAACTGGGATCTTTACTCCAATATCCTTCTTACTCATCTTTGTTAGATTCCAAGATCTTTAAACTCTTTGTGTGTCAAGAGCTTGCTCTGATACCAATTGTTATTCCTAGAGGACTAACAATGAGATTTACAGAAGGGGGGGTTGAATGTAAATCTCAAAACTTTTTCAAGTTTTGAGAAGTTTATTAAAGCAGTGTGTTCTAGATGAACAAGTGTATGAATTGCTTTGAGCTAATGCAGACAGATATATATTCAAACACAAAATGTAAAGAACACAACAAACTTTAAAAACTTTTCTGGTGGATTTGTTGTTCCACCAGAGATGGTATATTAGAAAATCTGTGTTCAACAATGTTGATCACAGCTGCATTCTAGTACAAACTAGATGAATTTTCTCTCAAGATATTTCTTAACAGCTCTGGAAAAATCTCTCACTAATTACTAGCTTCTTCTTGGTTTATATATATTACCAAGTGTACAAGTGAAAAACAATATAAAATTACAATAGTAAAATAAGTTCTTCACTTGCTTCTTTTCCTGTTCACTCAAGTACTTTGTTGACTATTGCAACTTTGTACTAAAGAAGAACGGCTGCTTTTTCTGTTGATCCTGAAATTCGGCTACCACATCTCAGGTTTTCTCTGTCAACCCACGTGCCTCTGTTTGTAGGTACAACTACCACTTATCAACGGCTAATTAGCAGAACATCCGTTGAAGCTTTCATCCGTTGATGACTTCATCCGTTGAAGGATGTTATCCGTTGAAGCTTTCATCCGTTGATGCTCTCATCCGTTGAAGGATGTTATCCGTTGAAGCTTTAGAGACATCCGTTGAAGCTTAGCTTCTCATCCGTTGAAGGTCTTTAAGTCATCCGTTGATACCACTTCATTTATACAAAATTACAAGGCATGAAATATTTATAATTGGCCTTCCTATCTGCATATCATCTAGTAGTCAACATGACTCATAGTTTCTCTCAACTTCTAAGAATTACAATTTTAAATACAGAGACTGAAATATGCTACAATACTAGACTTATTTCTAAGTAAAGCTACACCATCAACGGATAGCCAAAGTGGTCTTATCCGTTGAGGCTACAGACACTAAATTTCTACTTAAGTGTTTTGTTAAACATATCATCAAACTAATGCACATATATTCCTAACACACGTAGCATGTCCTCGATTGTCTGGATCGTTCTTTCACTTTGGCCATCCGTTTGGGGGTGATAGGCCGTACTCATATTCAATCTTGTTCCAAAACATTCTTGAAAACTCTTCCAGAATCTTGAATTAAACCTTGGATCTCTATCAGATACGATAGACACTGGAACTCCATGACGAACTATGATCTCTTTCAAGTACATATGAACTAACTTCTCGAGCGAAAATCTTTCATTTATAGGCAGAAAATGAGCTGACTTGGTAAGTCTATCTACTATAAACCAAATGGCATCATGATTAGTCCTTGTCCTTGGTAATCCAACTATGAAATCCATGGTAATATGTTCCCACTTCCACTCTGGAATCTCCAATGGCTGTAGCAATCCGCTTGGTCTCTGATGCTCTGCTTTAACTCTCTGACAGGTATAACATTTGCTAACCCATTCCGCAATTTCCCTCTTCATATCTGGCCACCAATAATTCTTCTTTAAATCTCTGTACATTTTGGTACTCCCTGGATGAATGGAATATCTTGAACTATGTGCCTCTTGTAAAATTTCATTTTTCAGCCCCGTTACTGGTGGAATCCAAATTCTTGAAGAAAACCTAAGAATACCTTGATCATCTTGTTGCGTGCATAATTCCTCACCTACCAAACTATTTATATCTTGATCCATTACCTCTTTCTGGCATTTCTTTATTTTCTCCAATAACTCCGGTTGGAAAATCATACTGTACACTTTTGCTTCCTCAGGCTTGTAAATTCTAATCTCCAATTCCAATTTTTGAAATTCTTTATATATCTCTTCAGGTACGGATAACACATTTAACCTTTCCTTCCGACTTAACGCATCTGCTATGACGTTCGCCTTATCGGGATGATAATTAATCGAGCAATCATAATCCTTGATCAATTCTAACCATCTCCTTTGTCTCATATTAAGTTCCTTCTGGGTAAATATATATTTCAAACTTTTGTGATCCGTGAAAATCTCACACTTTTCTCCATACAAATAATGTCTCCAAATCTTCAAAGCGAAAACTATAGCTGCTAACTCCAAATCATGAGTAGGGTACTTCTGTTCGTGTGGTTTCAATTGCCTTGACGCATACGCAATCACCTTGTCGTGCTGCATAAGAACACATCCTAATCCTTTGTAAGAAGCATCACTATAAATTACGAAATTCCCTTGATCGTCTGGAAGTGACAAAACAGGTGCCGTGATTAATCTCCGCTTCAATTCCTGAAAACTTTCTTCGCACTTGTCATTCCATATAAACTTTTCATTCTTTCGTGTAAGCTTTGTTAATGGTGTTGCAATTCTTGAGAAATTCTGAACGAATCATCGATAATATCCTGCCAATCCCAAGAAACTTCTTACCTCAGTGGGTGTTCTCGGTCTTTCCCAATTCGTAATTGCCTCGATCTTTGTCGGGTCTACTTTGATCCCTTCATTACTGACTATGTGTCCTAAGAACTGAACTTCCTGTAGCCAAAACTCACACTTCGACAATTTAGCATATAACTTCTTTTTCCTTAAAATCTCCAAAGTTGTCCTTAAATGTTCCGCATGATCCTCCTCCGTCTTTGAATAGATCAAAATATCGTCTATAAATACTATAACGAACTTGTCCAAATATTCCTTGAAAATTCTGTTCATCAGGTCCATAAACGCTGCTGGGGCGTTGGTCAATCCAAAAGACATTACTAGAAATTCATAATGCCCGTACCTTGTTCTGAAAGCTGTCTTTGGTATATCATCTGGTTTGATCTTTAGTTGATGATATCCCGATCTTAAATCGATCTTGGAGAAATACTTGGCTCCCTTCAATTGGTCAAACAAATCATCAATTCTGGGTAACGGATACTTATTCTTGATTGCCAACTTGTTGAGCTCCCTATAGTCGATGCACAGTCTCATGCTTCCATCTTTTTTCTTGACAAATAATACCGGTGCACCCCACGGGGATACGCTAGGTCTGATTACTCCTTTCTCTAACAATTCCTGTAATTGCTTTGCTAGCTCTTTCATCTCAACAGGCCCCATTCTGTACGGGCCCTTGGATACTGGTTCGATTCCAGGTGCTAAGTCGATTGCAAATTCAATTTCTCTATCTGGAGGAAGTCCTGCTAATTCGTCGGGAAACACATCTGGAAATTCCTTCACAACTAGAATATCTTCAAGTTTTGCTGGCTCCTGACTTCTGTCGATCACATATGCTACGAAATGCTTACATCCTTGTCGTAGTAACTTCTTGGCTTGAATCATCGTTAAGAACTTCTTTACTTGCTTCTGTCCCTTGAACGTTACTATTCTTTCGTCTGGCATTTTCACCATTACTTTCTTATTTCGACAATCTATCTGAGCATCATGCTTAGATAACCAATCCATCCCTAATATAACGTCAAATTCTCCTAACTTAAATGGTATCAAATCTACACAAAACTTACTACCAGAAATCTCAATCTCACAATTCCCATAAACTTGGTTAACAGTTACACGTTCTTGATTTGCTAATTCCACAGTCATTATTTCATTTAAATACCCAACTGGACAATTTAACTTACTAACAAAATCTTGTGAAACAAATGATCGAGTTGCTCCCGAATCTATTAACACTTTGGCACATAAAGAATTTACATTAAGCGTACCTGCCACGACATCCATATCCTGGATCGCATCCTTCACCGACATGTCAAAAACTTTAGCCCTCGGAGTCTCATTCACTGTTGGGGTAGATCCCATAATCCTTAATGCATTACTGACTGGGACTGGTGTCTTGCAATCCCTGGCCATATGTCCTGGCTTTCCACAGTTGAAGCATGTAAATCCAATGGCCGGAACCTTCACTGCTGGATTTCGGATAGGTTGATCCTTATTTGCTGGCTCTCTTGCTGGCAGATTTTGGCACTCCCTCGAGTAGTGCCCTTTCTGGTTGCATTTAAAACATACCACATTCAACTTGTTACAAACTCCTCCATGATTCTTTCCACATACTTGACAATCTGGAAAAGTTAATCTCAACTGATTCGGCTGATTCACATTAGCTGGACGATTGCCCTGGCCTCCGCCTCCTGCATTTTGTCTCCTAAAATTAAAATTTCTCCCTGGCTGAAACTTGCCCTTCTTAAAATTTGGAAACTTCCCTGTTTGTGACTGACCCTCACTTCCCTCAACTTTCCTTTTCTTACTTTCCTTATCTTTCTGGAACATCTCACTCTCTGTCTCTGCGATCATAGCCTTCTGTACAACCCCGGCATAGGTATCCAATTCAAAAATAGCTACCTTCCCTCTGATCCATGGCTTCAAGCCTTGCTGGAATCTCTTAGCTTTCTTTCTATCACTATCAACATACGACGGCACATACCTTGACAATTCCTCAAACTTCCCCTCATAATCTGTTACCGACATGTTCCCTTGTTTTAATTCTAAAAACTTCAGCTCCATTTGATCCTGAACAAACTGAGGAAAATACTTTTCTAAAAACAATTCCTTAAACCTTTCCCAAGTAATAACATCTGTGCTTTCCAATGTCTTCACCATCTCCCACCAATACGTGGCCTCATTCTTCAGATAGTAACTTGCAAATTCAACCTTCTGCTCCTCTTTCACTTTTACCAAGGCAAATGCCTTCTCTATTTCCTTTAACTACACATTTGCTTTAATTGGCTCTAAGGAACCCTTGAATTCTGGTGGGTTTACTGCCTGAAAAGTTTTGAAAGTTACCTGGGGATTGGTCTGTCTCTGCTGTTGTTGTGCCAGGTGAACTGTTTGTTGGGCCAAGATTTGAAAAATCTGGGCTATTGCTGGGTCCATGGGTCCTGGGTTCACATTCTGGTTTGTATCTTCTTGGTTGTTCTTGTTGTTGTTGTTGGTTTCTTCATTCTGGGGGTTGGTGCGGGTATTTCATCTAGGAGGCATTTTCTGTAAAGAATCAATCAATTTATTTAGCTTTTGAATCAAATCTTTGTATAAAAGAAAAGTTTTGTAAAACAGGAATATCTCATTTTGAAAACAGTTGTAACTAAGTAAATTGCATGCTTCTTTACAGAATATAAACAGTTATGGAAAACAGGGTACATGGTATCACAGGGTATACTGGTGCAATAAATAAGGTAAAATAAAACAGGTGCGATAAAGTAAATGACAGTGTTGGAAAGGAAAAAGGTACTGATATATATAGATCAAAAGTTTTAGGTAGTACATGCGTAAAGACGCTTCGAAAGTAAAAGCAAAAAGGGTACAACAACCTACTCACTAGTCAGCATCGCTAGTCTATAAATACAACTCAAAAGTCTACTAATACACACTACACACTACTGTACATACTACATAATCATAACAACAATGCTCAGTATCTCCATATCTGAATCTCTGGCTCATGGCAAATCTGGACCTCCTATCTCCTCAAGCTCCTCTAGAACCCACTTAGCCCACTCCACTAGGAAATCAGGGGTGATGTCCTCATGTGTAGCCTCAGCAATCCTCACAGCAGCTGCTCTACGAAATGCCTGGAGCCTCTCCCTAAGTCGCCTCTCACCACTCCCCATCTCTCTGGTACGCATGATATGCAATAACTCCTGGATCTGACCCTGTAGGAATCGCTGCTCCATAAGGCAAACCTCAAACTGATGATATGGGACAGGATAGGAAGACAACTGGAAAGGTACTCCTGTGACTGAATGACTAGTAAAGCCTGAATCAGCAGGTGGGGGTCCTCTAACAGGTGGCCTCATGCCTGGAGGTGGAATAGCCTGCAATGGTACGGGCTGCAACACCGGTGGAGGTAGAATAGCCAATGCTGGTGGAATAACAGGATGTGGATCCGATGCTGGTGCTCCAACTGAAGGCTCTGAGTGATCAGCTGATACGGAAATAAAAGAGTCGGCCATCTCTGCTATCTGAAATCATATCGTAATATAAGAATCTCGTACCACGACGCAAACTATACTAATACCGGTTATACCATAACACTCAACCTCTCGACGTTCTATCATCCTATACCTTACTTCTAATCCTATCCCTCTACCCATTCCCGTCAACCTAGGCTTGTGTCAGTGACTTATAACCTGTAGCTCTGATACCAAACCTGTGGCGCCCTCCAAACCCGGGTCAGAAGTTTGGGGTCCACACAGACACCTTAATTATAACCTGCTTATAACAATAATAAAGATAATAATAATATATGCAGTGACCCTACTTACAAACTACCACAGACCGCAACAGGTTAAATTATGCACACAAGCCAAACACACTAATATATTACAAACCGTTCAAATCCCAACTATTTCAAACTCAAACTGAGTATTAAACATTATTACAAACTTTTACAAACTTAAATTATCCCAAAAGAAGCCTACTAGCTCAGCTTTCTCAACCTGAACCCCTAGCTCTCGCGCTGGACTGAGGATCCTCGCTACCAACTGGTTCCTTTTTAACTGGAAAGAATATAAACAATATCACACAAATGAGCTAACTAGCTCATCAAGTCACAATGACAAAATTGAGAATAATGTTCATCAGGTGAATATGATTATAATATCAAGTGAACATTGGATTATGATTTAGAATTAGATATTATACTTTTAATTTAAAAAAAAACCAAGGTTAGGCTGCTGATCAGTCACGCACTAACCCCGAGCAAGGCACACAACATTGCTCTAACTACTGGATCCAAGGCACACATTGGCCTAACTTGACCATTATATGGTCTGACCACGAATCTGGTCCATAATTTTATAAAAAACAATCCAATTCTAACATAATAACAGAATATGCAATAATAAACAATAACCAAAATCATTAACAACAATAAATGTTTAACAATGAAAGGGTTTCAATCCTTGTAAGGATCAATAAGGTAATTTAAAAGCTTGGATGCTGGGTAATGAAAGAATTGGATAACAAAGGAATCAACATTTCAGGGTTTCAAAGATTTGGGCTTTCGAGGCATAGTATACAATGATTGAATGTACAAGTAATTCAACTCAGTGTTTGGGATTTTGTTTGCATGTATTTGTGGAGTAGTATCGTATACTTGAGGTTCGTGTTTGGGTATACAACAATCAATGGTCTAGAAAGAATAAGGTTCATGGCTCAAGAACAATAACTGGAATCAAAGTTTAGGTTTCAGTGCTTCAAAGCACTTGCAATATCAACAAGACTATCACGTGTTACAATATTTCGAGAAAGTTCGGAATACTTGCCTGATATTAGCTTACTACACTGCACTCGCTTCCATTCACAACCGTCTTACTCCTTAACTCTCTGTTTCCCTTTCCTACGTCTTGCCTCTTCTGCTCACATGTCATAAGCATCTATCAATAATTTACTCATGGAATTCTATTCAACACATACTTCTATCTACCCTTCGTTTTACCCAAATCCGATTAACGGATTGAAAGTTATGCAATAATCAAGTAAACACAGAATATATAGATTGATAGTCAATTAACAAGTCACATATAGCATATAATACATCACGTAATCAATGATATATCATTTATAAAGAAGTCTCGGGTCATAAATAGGCTTCTGGTATTTAAAATGATTTTTAAAACATTTTTCGGAATTAAAACGGGTCGTTGGATCAATTTCGGGTTAATAAACAGGGTTCGGTTGGCCAATTCTGGCTCCGAAATAATTTTAGAATAATTATCGAGCCTTGGAAATAATTTAGAATAATATTTTAAAGCTCAAAACTATTTTTCAGAATTTTTAAATCATTTTTAAATAATTAAATATAATTAAATAATTAATTAAAATGAATTAATAATTAATTAAATTAATTAATCAATTAATTTTCGAATTAATTGACCAATTAATCAATTAGAAATTAACTGAAATTAATTAACTAATTAATTTAGATTTATTTGTGAATTAAAAATAATTTTCAGAATTAAAATAATAATTTTTAGAATTTTCAGAAATTAAAAATGAAATTTTATAATAAAAATAAATAGGAAATATGATTTTTAAACATTTTTAAAACAGAAATCCAATTTTTGCAAAGTCTGGAAACTACGGGGACCAAACTGCATCGTTTTCAAAACTATAGGTACTAAACTGTAATTTTCCAGGGGGGTCGCCGAAAAACAGTCGGGGATGGCCGGAGAACACGTTCCAGGGATGCTCAGGCCACCATCACCTCCAGATCACATCTACACAACACCAAGAACACAACCATGCAATCAATTCATCTTAACAATCCCTGAGTTGGCCGGAATTTGGCCGTGAAATTTTCCAGTTTCCGGTGAACATCGGAAAACTTCAAAACACAACTCCCTTCTCTATAGACCTTGTTGGTTCATGAAACTTATACGACTAGATTGCAAATTTCACAGAGAACACAACCCACTATAACACAATATCAATCTATCACAGAATAAGAAACCCCCAAATTTCAATTAAGAACATTCATACGGGTTATAAACCCTAATTCTAAAATTCGAAAATCAAACTCAAATTTGAACATGTTATTGAAGTCCAAATCAGACGTATGACATATGAAAATCATCAGGAAAATAAGCTCTACAACATGCAATCATCAAATCATACAAACAATCATCCGAACAAAAATTCATATTTTCAATAAAATAAATTCAAAAATAAATAATTTTTTAGAAAAATAACCTTGATTTCTGCAGGTGTATGGATTACAGAATCTGGTAGAGCTCTTCAAGACCTTCAGATTGGTTACTCGAGCTTTCCAAACCGAATTCAATAACACCTCCAAATGCTTGTTTGATTATTAGAACAGTTTTAGGAAATTAGGGTTTTTCTCTGAAAATTATATAATTATCTGTCTGCAATTGATTTTGATACGAAATAAAATATGGTAAAAGGCTATTTATAATTACGGAAAATTAGTATCCCGTTGGATCATTCCGGATATAAAACGGTACGTTTATTTGTAGAAACTGTTCCAAACGGTATCGGTTTTCGGGATAATTATCCAAATCAGTACAATTTGTACTGCGGTCTTGGTCTCAGCGCCTGGTTACACGTATTATGAAGTGATAATTGTGATAGTTTAATAAAAAGCTCTCATTTATCGAAAATACGGGTTTTATTGATTTACCGAAATGAATATTGTATTGAAAATGTTGCGCCGGGACCCGCGCAGGACAAACCGTACGCCGGATCGAAAAAGTCGAAACATGGAATATGCTCGGAATATTATAATTAGGTTAGGAAGGAGTTCTCGAAAGAGTTTCGGGTTCCAAAAACGTAACAACGGTTGACGTCGGTTGGTTCCCATTTTTATAAAATAGATTTTAATTACCCGGAAAAAGATTTTAGAAATTTCATATGATTCTTATAAATCCATAAACCAACATAAAAATAACTAGGAAGACATGACAATTATCTATATTTTATTTTGGACATATAAAAATTAAAATACTCAATTAATATTATTTTTGAATATTCAAGTACAGATAACACTTAACAATTAGCTCACAGAATAGATACTGAACACACATAATAATTATATAATAGCAAAAATAATTACACGATATATCCCGGATATTACAGAAGTCAAGGACAGTTGCTCTAAAGACTGAGGAGGATGTCCCCAAAGTAGCTGCCTCAAGAAAAGGCAAGGGAAAAGCTCTCATCACAAAGTCTGATACTGAGTCATCAAATTCTGATAGTGATGATGACTCAGAAACTGAAAGCTTACCTGAGATGGATCCTGATGAAGAGATGATGAAGCTGTGTGCTCTTATGGTGAAAGGAATCACAAGGATTGCATACAGGAAATTCAGAATGGGAAAGAATTTTCCAGGAAAGGTGCAAGTTCTGATAAGAAGAGTTTCAGAAAATCTGAAGGCAAAGGAGGAAAGTCTGACAGAGGAGATTACTCAAATGTCAAATTCGACAACTGTGGTGAGAAAGGCCACATATCTCCTGATTGCAAGAAAGTGAAGAGTGATAAAGGCAAGGCTCTTGTCACAAAGAAGGAAATCTAGACAGACACTTCAGATTCTGAAAGTGAGGTGAACTATGCCTTGATGGCAAATGCTTATAGCAGTTCTGATACTGCTGACTTAAAGGGCAACAGGAAAAACATCCTAGTTCTGGACAGTGGATGTTCAGGACATATGACTGGAATAAAGCTCTGCTATCACACTTTATGGAGAAAGTTGGCCCAGGTGTTTCTTATGGAGATGTGAATATTAGAAAAACTCTGGGATATGGCAATATCAATCTGGGGAATGTCATTATTGAAAAAGTAGCTCTGGTCTCAGGACTTAAACACAATCTGCTGAGTGTGAGTCAAATCTGTGACAGAAGTTATCATGTGGATTTCTTTGAAGAACACTGTGAAGTTGTAAGCAAATCTACATGCAAAGTTATTCTGAAAGGATACAAGCATGGTAACATTTATAAAGCCAAGCTTTAAACAAGTACTGATGGTTCTACAATCTATCTGTTGAGTAGAGCATCAATTGAAGAAAGCTGGGATTGGTACAAGAAACTCTCTCATTTAAATTTTAACAATATAAATGAACTAGTCAAGAAAGATCTTGTGAGAGGACTGCCAAAATCAGTATTTGCTCCTGATGGCCTTTATGATTCATGTTAGAAGGAAAAACAAAGAAAATCTTCTTTCAAGAGCAAGACTGAATCATCAATTCTTGACCCTTATCACCTACTATATGTTGATCTATTTGGTCCAGTGAATGTCATGTCTATTGCAAAGAAAAATATGCTATGGTCATAGTGGATGAGTTCACCAGATACACATGGATGTATTTCTTTCACACAAAAAGTGAAACTGCATCTATCTTGATTGATCATGTCAAACAACTGGATAAATTGGTCAAAGACTCTGTGAAAATCATAAGGAGTGATAATGACACTGAGTTCGAGAATTTGATTATGGAAGAGTTTTGCAAAAACCATGGAATAAAGCAAGAATTTTCTGCTCCTGGAACTCCACAGCAAAATGGAGTTGTTGAAAGAAAGAATATAACTCTTATTGAAGCTACACAAACTATGCTTGATGAAGCAAAGTTACCAACCTATTTTTGGGCTAAAGCTTTCCATAATGCTTGTTTTACTCAGAATGCAACATTTATCAACAAGCATGGAAAAATACCAGATGAGATGGTGAAGAAAAAGAAGCCAAATCTGAAGTACTTTCATGTATTTGGATGCAAGTGTTTTGTTCTTAAGACTCATCCTGAACAACTATCCAAATTTGATCTAAAAGCTGATGAAGGAATTTTTGTTGGATATCCACTTTTCACAAAAGCCTTCATAGTCTACAATTTAAGAATAAGGGTTGTCATGGAATCTATCAATGTCTCTTTTGATGATAAGAAGATTACTGGACTTGAAGATTTCAATGATCATGATTAGCTGAGATTCAAAAATGAAGTTTTAAATTCTGATTCTGTAAATCTTGACAGTCTAAATCATGACAGTCTAAATCCTGATACTGCAAACTCTGATGGATTAAACTCTGATGTTATTGAAACTGTGGTGACTACGCCAAAGGAAAATGCACATGTGTAGGGGGAGCATAATGAAGATCCAACCACATCTCAAGAAGCATCAGAATCTACAATGGGCTCTTCAAGTTCTGATTCGGCTGATGGGCCAAATTATGATAATTCTGGAAACTCATGTTCTGATATTTCTGGAAGTTCAAATTCTGAAGGATCCAAATCAGCGAGCATAATTTCAGGGGGAGCATTAGAAAATGTTGATGGAGACAACATGGATCATGGGGGAGCATCCAGTTCTAGAGATAACCTTCCATATACAAGGAAGTGGACTATAGCATATACACCTGACTTAATTATTGGAAATCCTGATGCATGTGTTAGAACTAGAATAGCTACATCAAATGAATGTCTTTATCATTCTTTCCTTTCTCAGACTAAACCAAAGAAAGTGGAAGAAGCTCTTCAAGATGCTGATTGGGTGCAAGCAATGCAGGAAGAGTTAAATGAATTTGAAAGAAATAAAGTCTGGACCCTAGTGCCAAGAACAAAGAACAAATCTGTTGTTGGTACAAAGTGGGTGTTCAGAAACAAAACTGACAGTGATGGCATAATTACAAGGAATAAAGCAAGGCTGGTTGCAAAAGGATACTCTCAACATGAGGGAATTGATTATGATGAAACATTTGCACCAATTGCTTGATTGGAATCCATAAGGATATTTTTGGCTTATGCTGCTCACAAGAAGTTTAAAGTCTTTCAAATGGATGTGAAAAGTGCTTTTCTCAATAGAAAATTGGAAGAAGAGGTATATGTTGAACAACCTCCATGTTTTATAAATTCAAAATTTCTTAATCATGTCTATAGACTTGATAAAGCACTTTATGGCCTTAAGCAAGCTCCAAGAGCATGGTATGAGACATTAGCTCAGTTTCTTCTGGAAAGTGGATTTAACAGAGGGACTATTGACGAAACACTGTTTTATCTCAACTATGTAAATGACTTACTTTTGGTACAGATATATGTTGATGATATCATTTTTGGTTCTACAAATGACAGACTTTGTAAGAAGTTTGACAAGCTGATGCAGTCAAGATATCAAATGAGTATGATGGGAGAACTTAACTATTTTCTGGGCCTTCAAGTTAAGCAGAATGAAGAAGGAACTTTTATTTGTCAATCTAATTATACCAGAAATTTGTTGAAGAAGTTTGGAATGCAAGATTGTTCAAGTGCATCCACTCCTACGGCCACTGCAACAAAATTGGATAAGGATACTGGTAAATCAGTAGATATTACTGATTACAGAGGTATGATTGGCTCTCTACTCTATCTAACTGCAAGTAGACCTGATATCATGTATGCTACCTGTATTTGTGCAAGATTTTAAGCAGATTCAAGAGAACCTCACTTAACAGTTGTGAAAAGAATTTTCAAGTACCTTAAGGGTACAACTGATCTGGGATTGTGGTATCCTAGAGAATTAGACTTTAAACTAATAGGTTACTCAGATGCAGATTTTGCAGGTTGCAAAATTGACAGGAAAAGCACTAGTGGAAGCGGCCAATTTCTTGGAGGCAGATTGGTTTCTTGGTTTAGCAAGAAATAGAAGTCAATTTCCACATCAATTGTAGAAGCAGAAAACATTGCTGCAGGAAGCTGTTGTGCACAGATTCTTTGGATGAAGAATCAGTTACTGGATTATGGGTTAGAATTTTCTAAAATCCCTATCTACTGTGATAATCAAAGTGTTATTGCTATGATAGGTAATCCAGTTCAACACTCAATGACAAAGCACATCAGCATTAGGTACCACTTCATAAGGGAACATGTGGATGAAGGTACAATGGAATTGCATTTTGTTCCAACAGATCAACAACTAGCAGGTATCTTCACAAAACCACTATGTGAAGCTACTTTTACAAGATTGGTAATTGAACTTGGAATGGTTTCAGGTTCTTTCTCTAAATCTGCCTAGTTTATGTTCTGATACATCAGACTTTATGATCAGTATTTACAGATATTACTATCTCCGTGTATTCTGTGCTTAAATTGAAATTTGCTTAAGTGCTGATTATTGTCTGATGTGAAATTCTAAACTCTGATAGTGAAATAAATGTTTATGTGACTATTCAATCCAATGAGGATAACTGTGCTAGATGCTGACCTAGTAGTCTATAAAATACTAAAGATCCCATGTTTGAAGTAATTGTTTATGTGGAAATCTTTTAACACAAGCAAATTCTGATATTGAGCTTAGTTAAAGTTTACTTTGTGTATCTTATTACTAAGTCAAAAACTAGAATGGTGATTCTTATCTGTTAAGTTCTGTTGTTTGTAAATCTTATGGATGTACTAAGTGTTGATAAGCCTCACTTATCAAAAGAAAGAAAAGAAATAAAAATCAGGTACTCCTTTGAGATCTAGAGTAAAAATGTGGAAGGGAAGACCCAAGTGCATTGCTGGTATTAAGTAATATGCATTAGAAAAGCAAAAAATTTTCTTGGTGACTTTTCACACTCTATGATTACTGGATAAATATTGTGATAACAGCATACATTCTGATAAGCAGTCATGACTCACTTACACTGAGAAGCCACTTTAAAATGGAATTACAAAAGATTTATAAAATGAGCACAAAACAGTTGAGGTGAACTCATGCATGAACTCATTCTATAGTAGACTTCAGAATAATGACAGATTTTGAGCAAAGTTCTTAGTTATGCCTTATTTCTAAGATGTACTGAAGTGAATCAGACTTTACTCTTTGTCTGATATTTAGCTTAATGCACACACATACACTCCATATGAATGATGAAAATTACTGTGGTGATAAATGTTGTTTTAGATGAACAGTTTAAGTGTCAGTTGCATAAATTCTGAGGACAAGTTCTGATGGAAGTTCTGTTGAACCCATATCAGTATTTGTGTCAAGAATTACAGGAATATACATTCACTTTTCGAGTTAAGAAGCCATATTCTGATGACTTTTAAATTATGATAATAATCAAGTTTTGATGCTGACGTGGTAGTATTTATTTACTTGGTTTATTTTTGGTCATTACTTGAACGATCATATTTTTACAGAATATTGGTTTATGTGAGATATATCAGTCATAATCATTATGGGTTAGTGGTTAACGTGTATGTCCTAAAAAACTACATGTACACGGTAATTATTGCTTATTTTACGTGCCCATTAACTCCCGCTCTAACCGTTTATTGACTGTTCACATGGTGCCAGGTATAAAGTGTATCCCATGCTTCAAAAATATAACTGTTGAGTGGAGAGAGTATATATATGAGAGATACAATATTTTCTAATCTTTTACTTACTTTTCTATTCTAAATCTCTTTTACTTTCTCTCTCTCTCTCTTATTTTCTGAAGTTGTTTTTCTCTTAGGACTTTTCACAAACACTTTGCAAACATTCTCTTACTCACTTAATTTCCTACAGAGATGGCACCAAAAGACATAATTTTCAATGGGGCTAAGTTGGTTCCTAATAACTTCTCCGCTATTCTTAGCAAGTCAGAAGCCCCATCAGAACTTCACTTCATTCGGGACTTTCTTACTAGTTCTGATATTGGGTACGCTCTGACCCAACCTGATACAGTCTCTGGTACTCAAGTGCTAGAGTTCCGGAGAAGCGGAGTATATGATGATGGTGGTGCTCAAGGGTCCCCAAGTATTATTTTTTCATCAGGGGAGAATGAGCATGTCGTGACATTGGCCACGGTTCGACAAGCACTGCAGCTGCCCGAGAACTGTGTTTATTCTACTGTTGAGGAGCCAGTTCTTCAAAACATGATGGCCAGTCTGGGGTATGAGAGGACATTGGCAAAGCTGGGTCAGTTGAAGAGATCTTACATAAGGAGGGAATGGAGTTTCTTCTTTGACTGTATAACCAAGGCTTTTGCAAACAAATGTTCTAATTTCGATGCAATCCCCATATTCAGCCAACAAATCGGGTATGCTCTCATTAACCAAACTGATTTTGATTATGCAAGTGTTGTCTTAGGTTTCATTGGGGACAGAATGAGAGAAGACATAAATATCATTTACTTTGCTAGATTCTGTCAGCTTATTTATAGTTTTTGTTGTGATGATAAGCCCCAATCAGCTAGTGAATTAATTCCATCATTCAGACTAGCTAAACGAGCTTTTAATGACTTATTATCCACTGATAATAAGAAGGCTGTGTTAAGACCCCTCCAAGTTACTTTATCTGCCAAACAAGCCTTAATAACCTATGATCCAGTTAAATACATTGAACTATATCCTGATGTCCAACCATCAGAACTTCAACCATCAGCACCTACCACTTCTACACAAACACCTCAACCTTCTCAACCTCAACCTTCAGCACATCCTGTGAAGCCTTCATCTTCCAAACCAAAGAGGACAAAGGCTATGCCTCAGTCTCAACAGAAGAGGAGGAGAATGATTCTGAGAGATGAATCAGATACTGAGGAACAGGTTCAAACATCAGAACCTGTTGTTGTAGAAGCTGAGAAGATCTCTTCTCAGAAAGATACTGTAACTGGGAGTTCTAGGCCTCTCAAAAGGCTTAGAAAGCTAAATCCTGATGATAAAGCTCCTACAGTGTCTCCACCCTTGAAGAAAATGAAAAAGCAAAGAGTTCACAGGGACACAGTTGAGTCAGATTCAGAAGAT
Organism: Apium graveolens; assembly: GCF_009905375.1. Lineage (NCBI taxonomy): Eukaryota > Viridiplantae > Streptophyta > Magnoliopsida > Apiales > Apiaceae > Apium > Apium graveolens. The sequence goes on from NC_133653.1 coordinate 110,229,751, forward strand.
GAGGAAGCAGCTAAGGAAGGGGGTTAGGAATCTCTGATCCTAACAGAACCAATTGTTATTGAATCACTTCCTTCTGCACAACCAGAAACTACTCAAGACAGAGTGCCTACACCTCTTGTGTCACCTATAATTGAACAAGTACATACTGAAGACCCAGGTACAAGTGCTGAAATTGATATTCATAACTTGATTGTGCCTGAGGTTCTGTACTTGGAAGCTCCAACAACTCAATTCACTCCACCAACAACACCAATTCAAGATGCTGATTTCAATGAAGATATTCCAACTACACCAATTAAGAATCTGGATGATGAAAATCAGACTTTAGGCGGGCATCAAGATTTGATTGTTGATCAGAACTTAGCTGCAGATCAGAATTTAGAGGATGATGTTGAAACCTCGATTACCTCACATACTGCTATTCTATCAGAGGATGCTGATACTGCTGGATCTATAAGTTTTGATGCTGATAATGTTGAAACTACTGGTGAAACTGCTGCTAATTTAGATGCTGATAAAGCTGGTCCATCAGGACATGCACCTCAACAAACAGTTAATAAAACTGATTTAGTCAAGAAGTTTGTTAGAGGTGAAGCACCAGTACCTTGGAGTGAAACTCCTAAAGGAAAGGAGTGGACTAAGGAATGGAACACAGTTAGTTTTGTTCCTTCTGAAAAGATTCTTGCTGAACATCTGGCAAAAGCTGATGAAATGCTGATAAATGATGATTTCAAGGCACAACTGAGAGTTACTGCATTGAGTACTAGGCACTTTCAAGGTCAACACTCAACAACTCATGCCAAGGTGAATAAAATTCAAGAAACCTTGATCCAGCAAGATATGAATGTAAAACTTGAAAATAACAGATTTTTCAAGCCTTCCTTTGACAGAATTGCCTACATTGAGAAAACTCGGGAGAAGCAACAAATTCAGATTGATGAAATTTTAAAGAATTAAGCTTCTCAGCAAACTAAACTCAAAGAGATCCAATTCTCAGTGGAATTACTTGTCTCTCTTCTTTTACCTGCTGATGCCAAAAAGGGGGAGAAAATGATTAAGTCCAAATGCAAATCTATTCAGACACTGAAGGGAAAGGATGATGGAAATGATGACCAGGGAAACTCTGATAAGGGTAGAGGTCAAATTAAAGGCAAAGGATTTTCATCAAGTAAAGCTAGAATTACAAGTCAAGGAACAATTCTGATACTGGGAGAAAAATAAGTTCTGATACTGGTAAAAGGATAAGTTCTGGTGAACATCTGGAACTTGATGAAGAAATTTCAAAGGAATTATTTCTTAAAGAAATTCCAGGAATGGACTTTGAGAGTCTAAAGAAATCTAAAGCTTCTGTTGTTGAAAAGAAATTTCCAAAGCTTAAGGGTGTTGTGATAAAGGAAAGAACAAATTCTGAGGCAACCAAAGCCAAATCAAAAGTGGAAATAGATTCAAGGTCCAAGGGCAAAGAAAAAGTTGATGAACCTGTAAAGGTTTATATGCTAATCATGGATGAAGAAATAATTGATGAAGAAGATGCTAGTCTTACTCTGTTGTAAAAGAAGATTTCTCAAACAACCTCTGACATGGCTCATGTTGTTCAGAGTCAAGACTTAGTAAACTCTGATATGAAAGTGAAGCAAGAAACCTCTGACATAGCTCAAGTTGACTTGATATTAGAAGATAAAGAAAAGGAAACCTCTGACATTGCTCATGTTAAACCTTCAAAGATACTCCTACCAGGATTCACCAAAGCTAAACAGACTCAACCTTTGAAGACTGCAACAAGTGGTTTTGAAGCAAGAATTGTTACAGGAAAGGAAGCAAGAGATAAATCTGGAAGAGTACACAACACTACAAATGATCCAACTTTCTTAAGTGAACCAGGAGTAGGAGCAACTCTTGAAAGATTGAATCAACTTGAATCTGTACAAATGGTTTACCATTCTGTTTTGAAAGAACATATCTTATTATATTTTAGACAGATGGAAGGGTATTCCATATCAGGCAAAATGCTATTCCATTGAAGTATTTTGAAGAACTGGAACATGTTCTATTCCTATTTCAAGTGAAAAATAGATTAATAGATGGTACTGCAGGTTATTTAAAGTCACAAATTCAAAGACAGGAGAAGCTTTACTCTGTAAAGTCTGACAGCCCATACTGTCCCAAGTACAGAGATCACAAAGGTGATATTGTTGACATGAAGCCTAACACTGCTAAGATTATAACTACTTTTCTGGGTTATAAGGCTGTGGAATTCAATCTAGAGCCTGACAAGGCATATCTGATCATACTAGATCAGGACATAAGGAAAGCTAAAATAAATGATCTCAGAGAAGCTATTTTTCAAACTGGTGAAAATACATGATTGTGCTATACACTTATTCAACCCCCTTCTATAGTGTGTGTGACCTAACAAGTGGTATCAGAGCAGATCTGTTAACACACAAACAGTTTAAGATCCAAAAACAATCATGTCTGAAGCAGAAACTCTAACCAAGCCCACCAAAACTGAAGAACCTCCAAAGACTCAAATCCACAGTCGATATGAGACCATTAGAGTTCCCATACTGAAGCCATCTGAATATCCCATATGGAAGGTGAGGATGACTATATTTTTGGAAGCTACTGATCCAGAATATCTTGACATAATCAATGAAGGACCTCACAAGCCAACCAAACTCGCAGTTGCAGTTGCAGGTGAAGCAGCAAAGTCTTTACCAAAGGAGAAGAGTGATTACACTACTGAAGATATCGCATCAATTGCTAAGGATGCTAAGGTACGACACTTGCTGCATAGTGCCATTGATAATGTAATGTCAAACAGGGTAATTAACTGCAAGACTGTAAAAGAGCTTTGGGATGCGTTAGAGACAAGGTGCCAGGGAACTGATTCGATTAAGAAGAACAGGAAGACAATACTCACTCAAGAGTATGAACACTTTGACTCAAAGCCTAATGAGTCATTGACTGATTTATATGACAAATTTGTCAAACTCTTGAATGATTTATCACTAGTAGATAAGGAGTATGATCTTGAAGATTCAAACCTTAAATTCCTGTTAGCTCTTCCTGAAAGTTGGGATTTGAAGGCAACAATTATAAGAGACAACTATAATCTTGATGAAACAACTCTTGATGAAATTTATGGGATGCTCAAGACTCATGAACTTGAGATGGAACAAAGAAGCAAGAGGAAAGGAGGAAATTCAAGGACAGTTGCTCTTAAGGCTAAAAAAGAATCCCCCAAGGTAGCTACCTCAAGGAAAGGCAAGGGAAAAGCGCTCATCACAAAATCTGATACTGAGTCATCAAGTTCTGATAGTAATGATGACTCAGAAACTGAAAGCTTGCCTGAGATGGATGCTGATGAAGAGATGATGAAGCTGTGTGCTCTTATGGTGAAAGGAATCACAAGGATTGCATACAGAAAATTCAGGAAGGGAAAGAAGTTTTCCAGGAAAGGTGCAAGTTCTGATAAGAGGAATTTCAGAAAGTCTGAAGGAAAAGGAGGAAAGTCTGACAGAGGAGATTACACAAATGTCAAATGCTACAACTATGGTGAGAAAGGCCACATATCTCCTGATTGCAAAAAAGTGAAGAGTGACAAAGACAAGGCTCTTGTCATACAGAAGAAAAGCTGGACAAGCACTTCAGATTCTCAAAGTGAGGATAACTATGCCTTGATGGCAAATGCTGATATGGCAAATGATGATAGCAGTCCTGAAGCTGCTGAGTTAAATGTACCTCAAACTACTTATGCCTTTCATACTGATGATATTAATGAGTTGAGAAGATATCTTAAAACCATGTTCATTAGTTATAGAGATCAAACTTTAACATGTGAAAGATTAACTTCTAAAAATCTTGCTTGTAAAAAAAGGAATGATTATTTAGAAAAAGAGTTAGTCATGTTCCATCAAACTCAGAAAGATAGAGATGATGTTTTCTATGTTAGGGATGAAGTACTTAAAATGAATGAATCTCTAAAAACTGAGCTAGAAAAGGAAAGAGAGATTATCAGGACTTGGACTAACTCTGACAGAACAACTCAGAATTTGTTAAGTAGTGGAAACTGGAAAGAGGGCTTAGGTTATGGAGAAGATAAGAATGATAAAGAAACTGCAAAAATTAAGCCTATAGTTGTTAAACAAAAGCCAAAGTTAAAACCTGTTAAGTTTGTTGCTGTAAAGTCTGATACTGAGAAATCAGAAGTTAAAGAGGAATTAACTTCTGACAAACTAAAATAGGAAAAGACAACTCAAGTTAACGTAGGCTTAATGACAAAGAAGCAGCTTAAGCATAAGCTGAAAGATGTTAAGAATATAAACAAGGTACAATCACCTAGGAAAAATAGGAATGGAAAGGAAGGTGTGAATAAAAGCAATGATTGTAAGCCTGTTCCTAATGCTCCCAGAAAAAAATGTCATAACTGTGAAAGTTCTAACCATCTGGCTTCTTTTTGCAAGAAGAATAAGAACATAAACTCCTTACCTTCAAAGTTAGGTGGTAAGAGTCAGTTTGTTAGATATAAGCCACAAAATCCTTGTTTTCATTGTGGTAGTTTATGGAATTCCACTTATACTTGTAAGGAATATCATTGTTTGTACTATGATTATTATCAAATAAAACCTTCTTTAAAGTAAGTTAGCATTATTCCTTCTAGTGTAAGTTCTGATACAAAGTCTGGTAGTGTAAATGCTGATAAGAAAAATGTTAACATAAACTCTGATGCAAAATCCACTGCAAATGTTAACAAACTTAATAAGGCCACAGGATCCAAGCAAGTCTGGGTCCTTAAAACTAATCATTAGTGGACTTTGTGATTGCCGAGCAACAGGAAAAACATCTTAGTTCTGGAAAGTGGATGTTCAGGACATATGACTGTTAATAAAGCCCAGCTATCAGATTTTGTGGAGAAAGCTGGCCCAAGTATTTCTTATGGAGATCGCAACATTGGAAAAACATTGGGATATGGCAATATCAATCTTGGGAATGTCATCATTAAAAAAGTAGCTCTGGTCTCAGGACTTAAACACAATCTGCTGAGTGTTAGTCAAATCTGTGACAGAGGTTATCATGTGGATTTCATTGAAGAACACTGTGAAATTGTAAGCAAATCTAAAGGCAAAGTTGTTCTGAAAGGATACAAGCATGGTAACATTTATGAAGCCAAGCTTTCAATAAGTACTGATGGTTCTACAATCTGTCTGATGAGTAGAGCATCAATTGAAGAAAGCTGGAACTGGCACAAGAAACTCTCTCATTTAAATTTCAATAATATAAATGAACTAGTCAAGAAAGATCTTGTGAGAGGACTGCCAAAGTCAGTATTTGCTCCTGATGGCCTTTGTGATTCTTGTCAGAAGGCTAAACAATGAAAATTTTCATTCAAGAGCAAGACTGAATCATCAATTCTTGAGCCATATCACCTATTACATGTTGATCTATTTGGTCCAGTGAATGTCATGTCTATTGCAAAGAAGAAATATGTTATGGTCATAGTGGATGAGTTCACCAGATACACATGGGTGTATTTCTTGCACACAAAAGGTGAAACTGCATCTATCTTGATTGATCATGTCAAGCATCTGGATAAATTGGTCAAAGATTCTGTGAAGATAATAAGAAGTGATAATGGCACCGAGTTCAAGAATTTGACAATGGAAGAGTTCTGCAAAGACCATGGAATCAAGCAGGAATTTTCTTCTCCTGGAACTCCCATAGCAAAATAGAGTTGTTTAAAGGAAGAATAGAACTCTTATTGAAGTTGCACGAACTATGCTTGATGAAGTAAAGCTTCCAACCTATTTTTGGGCTGAAGCTGTGCAGACTGCTTATTTTACTCAGAATGCAACACTCAATAACAAGCAAGGAAAGACACCATATGAGATGGTGAAGAAAAAGAAGCCAAATCTGAAGTATTTTCATGTATTTGGATGCAAGTGTTTTGTTCTTAAGACTCACCCTGAACAGCTATCCAAATTTGATTTAAAAGCTGATGAAGGAATTTTAGTTGGATATCCACTTTCCACAAAAGCCTTCAGAGTCTACAATTTAAGAACATGGGTTGTCATGGAATCTATCAATGTCTCCTTTGATGATAAGAAGATTACTGGACTTGAAGATTTCAATGATCATGATCAGCTGAGATTTGAAAATGAAGACTTAAATTCTAATACTGCAAATCCTGACAGTCTAAATTCTGATACTGTAAATCCTGACAGTCTAAATCCTGATACTATAAACTCTGATGGATTAAACTCTGATGTTATTAAAACTGTGGTGACTACGCCAAAGGAAGATGCACCTGTGCAGGGGGAGCATACTGAAGATACAACCATATCTCAAGAAGCATCTGAACATACAACTGGCTCTTCAAGTTCTGATTCATCAAGATCTGATAAGCCAAGTTCTGATAGTTCTGAAAACTTAACTTCTGAAGGATCCAACTCAGAGAGCACAGTTTCAGGGGGAGCATCAGAAAATATTGATGAAGATAGCATGGATCATGGGGGAGCATCTAGTTCTAGAGAAAATCTTCCATCTGCAAGGAAGTGGACTAAATCACATACACCTGACTTAATAATTGGAAATCCTGATGCATGTGCCAGAACTAGAACAGCTACTTCAAGTGAATGTCTTTATAATTCTTTACTTTCTCAGACTGAACCAAAGAAAGTGGAAGAAGCTCTTCAAGATGCTGATTGGGTGCAAGCAATGCAGGAATAGTTAAATGAATTTGAAAGAAATAAAGTCTGGACCCTTGTGCCAAGACCAAAGAACAGATCTGTTGTTGGTACAAAGTGGGTGTTCAGAAACAAAACTGATAGTGATGCCATAATTACAAGGAATAAAGCAAGGTTTATTGCAAAAGGATATTCTCAACAGGAGGGAATTGATTATGATGAAACATTTGACCAGTTGCTAGACTGGAAGCCATAAGGATATATATGGCTTATGCTTCTCACAAAAAGTTTATTGTCTTTCAAATGGATGTGAAAAGTGCTTTTCTCAATGGAGAATTGGAAGAGGAAGTATATGTTGAACAACCTCCAGGCTTTGTAGATTACAATTATCCTAATCATGTCTACAGGCTTGATAAAGCACTTTATGGCCTCAAGCAAGCTCCAAGAGCATGGTATGAGACTTTAGCTCAGTTTCTTCTGGAAAGTGGATTCAACAGAGGAACTATAGACAAAACACTGTTCTACCTCAACCATGGAAATGACTTACTTTTGGTTCAGATATATGTTGATGATATTAGCTTTGGTTCTACAAATGACAGACTTTGGAAGAAATTTGCCAAACTGATGCAGTCAAGATATCAAATGAGTATGATGGGGGAACTTAGCTATTTTCTGGGCCTTCAAGTCAAGCAGAATGAAGAAGGCACTTTTATTTGTCAAACCAAGTACACCAGAAATTTGATGAAGAAATTTGGAATCCAAGATTGTTCAAGTGCATCCAATCCCATGGCCACAACAACAAAATTGGATAAGGATACTGGTAAATCAGTAGATATTACTGATTACAGAGGTATGATTGGCTCTCTACTCTATCTAACTGCTAGTAGACCAGATATCATGTACGCTACATGTCTTTGTGCAAGATTTCAAGCAGATCCAAGAGAACCTCACTTAACAGCTGTGAAAAGAATTTTCAAGTATCTTAAGGGAACAACTGATCTGGGATTATGGTATCCTAGAGAATCAGACTTTAAACTAATAGGGTACTCAGATGCAGATTTTGCAGGTTACAAAATTGACAGGAAAAACACAAGTGGAAGCTGCCAATTTCTTGGAGGCAGATTGGTTTCTTGGTTTAGCAAGAAACAAAAGTCAATTTCCACATCAACTGCAGAAGCAGAGTACATTGCTGCAGGAAGCTGTTGTGCACAGATTCTTTGGATGAAGAATCAGTTACTGGATTATGGGTTAACATATTTTAAAATCCATATTTACTGTGATAATCAAAGTGCTATTGCTATGACAGGTATTCCAGTTCAACACTCAATGACAAAGCACATCAGCATTATGTACCACTTCATAAGGGAACATATGGATGAACGTACAATGGAATTGCACTTTGTTCCAACAGATCAACAACTAGCAGATATCTTCACAAAACCACTGTGTGAAGCTACTTTTACAAGATTGGTAAATGAACTTGGAATGGTTTCAAGTTCTTTCTCTAAATCTGCTTAGCTTTTGTTCTGATGCATTAGACTTTATGATCAGTATTTACAGATATTATTATCTTTGTGTATTCTGTGCTTAATTGAAAATTTCTTAAGTACTGATTGTTGTCTGATGTGAATTTCTAAACTCGATAGTAACATGAATGTTTTTGTGATTATTCAATCCAATGAGGATAAATATGCTTGATGCTGACCTAGTAGTCTTTAATATACTAACAAATCCCATGTTAGAAGTAATTATTTATGTGGAAATCTATTGACACAAGCAAATTCTGATATTGAGCTTAGTTAAGTTTACTTTGTCTATCTTATTACTAAGTCAAAAACTAGAATAATGCTTCTCATCTGTTAAGTTCTGATGTTAGTAAATCTAATGAATGTAATAAGTGCTGAAAAGCCTCACTTATCAAAAGAAAAGGAAAAGAAAAAGAAATAAAAATCAGGTACTCCTTTGAGATCTAGAGTAAAAACTGTGGATGGGAAGATCCAAGTGCATTGCTGGTATTAAGTAACATGCATCAGAAAAGCAAAAATAAATATTTTTCTTGGTGATTTTTCACACTCTATGATTACTGGAGAAATACTCTGATAATAGCATAAATTCTAATAAGCAGTCGTGACTCACTTACACTGAGAAGCCACTGTAAAATGGAATTTCAAAAGATACATAAAATGAGCACAAAATAGTTGAGGTGGACTCATGCATGAACTCATTCTAAAGTAGACTTCAAAATCATGACAGATTTTGAGCAAAGTTCTTAGTTATGCCTTATTTCTAAGATGTACTGAAGTAAATCAGACCTTAATCCTTATCTGATATTTAGCTTTCTGCACACATATACACGCCATATGAATGATGAAACTTACTGTGGTGATAAATGATGTTTTAGATGAACAGTTTATGTGTCAAATTGCATAAATTCCGAGGACAAGTTATGATGGAAGTTCTGATGATTAAATTATGAAGAAATGAAATCAGAATTTCTGTGAAGAATTGCAGAAATAGGTATTTACTTTTCGAGTTCTGTGACTGTTAAGTTCTGATATAAGTCTAAGTTCTGATATTACACTCTGATCCTTTACTTGACTTATTTATCGATAACACCTGAAACAGTCTTATTTAAAATCAAAATAGGTTTGGGTGAAATATTAACAGTCAATACAATGAGGGTTAATGGTACATATCTATGCACAGTAATTCTTACTTGTTTCATGTGCGCATTAAATCTTGTTTTTCACTTCCAATGACTGTTTTTATTCTCATCAGTCTAAGGAGACGAGGTAGAATTATTTCTACCTATAAGCATTAAATTTACCTTGTGTCTCCTGAAATTCCATTGGTTATATAAACCAACACTTCATTTCAGCCAGCACATCTATCATTTTCTCCCATACTCACTCTCATCTTATTCTTATCACCAAAAATGGCTGCGTTTGGCTGGTTTTACAATTATGGTACTGAGACAGTACATGTCTTTATCAATGGAATTCCAACTCCATACCCTATCGACAACATCCCTTATAATCTCTGGATTCGATTTCCTGAGATCATTAAACGTGATCTGTTGACAGTTCGAAGAGAACTACATCTCCGTCCTCTTCGACAGCAGGAGCGAATCATTCGTCTCGCTATTCTTTTTGTTGAGAGTAAGAAGAACAAATAGTTTCTGCTCCCTGTTTCTCTTCAACGTCAGCTTTGTCAGGCTTCTTAGTTTAGGGAAAAAGCTGTTGGTGTTAGGATTTGTAGCTTAGGACAATCTTGTAATTTTCTGCTATAATTTAAATTTCATGATATGTATTTTCTCAATATATTAATGAAATTTTTATATTTATGCAAGATTTTGTCTCTGAGTCGTTTGATACATTTTTAAATCCTGATTTACCTATATTCTGATGACCATTTTAACTCCAGTTCAAATCAAGTTCTGATTCTGACGTGTCAATATTTGGTACTTGGTTTCTTTATGGTCATTTTATCATTGGTCATATTTTTACAGAATATTGGCCTCGCAGTAAAAATAATTTATTAAGTGGAAACAGTTTTAAATTTTAAATTAAAACTGAACTACCTTAATTAATGGGATTACTTGGTAAGTGGAACAATTTTTCCTTGAAATACTGCATGTGATAAGTAATGATTACTGTAATCCTGTGCCCATTAATTATCCTTTACTGCTGCATGTCTGACAGGTGTCCAACGGTTACTTTTTCTACCGTGTATAAGTAAAAGAGAGAGAAGATTGTAAAATCTTTTATTTACTTTCACACTTTATCTCTCTTTCTTTACTTATATTCTCTCTCATCTCCTGACATTTTTTTTCATACAGACATTTTATCAAACACCTTACAGGCAACCTTATTTCTCAATTTTTCTCATGGAACCTAAGGATTTGATTATAGATGGAGCCAAGTTTGTACCCAACAACTATGCTGCGATCTTAAACCATGCTGAAGCTCCATCTGATTTGCACTTTGTGCAAGATCATCTAGCACACAGTGAGATTGGGTATGCGCTGACCCAGCCTCAAGTCATTTCCAGCCAACAAGTTCTGACATTCTGGCGGACTGGGCATTTTGATAATGGTGGTGCTACTGGTACTCCTAGCATTATTTTTGAAGTAAATGATGTTGAGCATGTGGTAACTCTTGGAGCAGTTCGTAAAGCTCTACACTTACCAGAAGGCTGCATTTTCTCAACACCGGAGGAACCCGTTCTCCAGCAGCTCATGGCCAATTTGGGGTATGAGAAGAGTTTGGCCAAGCTTGGACAATTGAAACGAGCACATATCAGAAAGGAATGGAGCTTTTTCTTCGACTGCATCACTAAGGCATTCGCCAATAAGTGTTCCAACTTTGATGCCATTCCAATTATGAGTCAACACATCGGGTATGCTATTATTCACCAAACTCATTTTGATTTTACAAGTGCTGTGCTAGGCTTTATAGGGGATATGATGACAGAGGATAGGAATGTCGTATACTTTGCTAGATTCTGTCAGCTCATATATACTTTTTGTTGTGCTGATGACCCTCCACTAGCCAGTTCCTTATTTCCACCCTTTAAACTTGCAAAACGGGCTTTTAATGATATGGTAAATGCTGACCTTAAGAAAAAGGTAGTTAGACCCTTATATATACCTCAGTCTCTAAAACAGATCCTGGTAAATGCTGATCCTCAAACCTACAGATCTGTTTATCCTGATGTTCAACCCACCAACACATCCCAGACACCACAACAACCATCAGAACATACCACATATACATCTCAGCCTACTCAACCCTCTATCAGAACATATATCAAACCTTCACAGATAACTCAACCTTCATCATTAGCACATACTGTGAGGCCTTCATCTTCAAAGCCCAAGAGGACAAAGACTGTACCTCAGACACCACAGAAGAGAAGGATGATTGTTCTGAGAGATGAGTCAGACAGTGAGGAACAAGTTCCTGTGTCAGAACCTGTTGTCAAAAAAGCTGAGAAGGTCTCTTCTCAGAAGGATACTGGAATTGGGGGATCTAAGCTTCTCAATAGGCTTAGAAGGATGTATTTAGATGAAACTCCCAAGGAATCTCCACCTTCAAAGAGATACAAGAAACAGAGAGCACAAAGGTACATGGCTGAGTCAGTTTCAGAGGATGAGGAAGCAGCAACTAAGGAAGGAGATCAGGAATCTCTGATCTCAAAAGAGCCAGAATTTGCTGAAGCCACTGCATCTACACCTCCATTGTCACCAACTCAGGAAACTGCTCAAGATAAAGTATCAACACCACCTGTATCTCCTGTCAATGAACCACTATCTACTGCAGACCCAGGCACAAGTGCTGAGATTGATATTCACAAACTAATTGTGCCTAAGGTTCTCTATTTAGAAGCTCCAACAGCTCCAATTAATCTATCAACAACACCAATTACTGATGCTAATGAAACTCCAGAATTGCCTACAACACCTTCTCTGCATCTAGACATTGATGATCAGATTATATGTGATCATCAGAATATGGTTGTTGATCAGAACTTGGAAGCAGATCAGCACTTAGAGGATGATGTTGAAACCTCAATAGCCTCTCATACTATTCTTTTATCAGAGGATGTTGACTCTGTAAGTTCTGATGCTGCAATTGCTGATGATACTGGTGATGCTGCTACACAAGAAGATGCTAATACAGCTGGTCCATCAGGACATGCACCTCAACAAACTGTTCACAAAAGTGAGATAGTCAAGAAGTTTGTTACAGGGGAAGCACCAGTACCTCAAATTCTGATATATATACAGACTGAAGTTGTTATCAGAAGTTAAAGTTGGTAAAACTTTAAGGATTGTAAGTTGTAGTTATCTAGTTAATTTTTCATGCATTTGTACCTAATGTTTTTGACATCATCAAATATCTATTAAACTTGTATATTATGCTAATTTACAAGTTGGGGGAGATTGTTAGATATATTTGATAATGTCATGACTAATATGATTTATGTGTAGTTTTCAGATCTTACTTAAACACGACAAATCAGTACTTAACTGAAATCAGCACTTATACTGAAGTCAGAACTTAAGTTATCAGTACTTAAGGTTCAGGAGATATTTATCAGGAGATAATATCAGGACTTAAAGGAAACTTTCAGATAAGGAAGACGGCTGATTGAAAGCAAAGAAGATCAAGATAAACGTAAGAAGAGATATGCATGAAGAAGGAATTCTATGAAGAATGGAATACTTGGAAGAAAAGATATCTGATTGATATATCTTAGGAAGCAGAATTATATTCCATATCAATTAGCGATTATCTTGTAACTGTGTAGTATATAAACACAGACATGGGGTTTACACTATAAGTGTTATCATTATCGAGAATATTATTCATTGTAACCCTAGCAACTCTCGTGATATTCGTTCATCACTGAGAGAGGACAGTTCCATATTGTAACAGAGTTTATTGCATTGAATAAAGTCTGTTTTCTGTTACTTGTGTTATTTGAATTCGATTTGATTGTGCTATACACTGTATTCAACCACCTTCTACAGTGTGTGTGACCTAACAAGTGGTATCAGAGCAGATCTATTAACACACAAATAGTTTAAGATCCAAAAACAATAATGTCTGAAGCAGAAACTCCAACCAAGCCCACCAAAACTGAAGAACCTCCAAAGACTCAAATCCACAGTCGATATGAGACCATTAGAGTTCCCATACTGAAGCCATCTGAATATCCCATATGGAAGGTGAGGATGACTATATTTCTGGAAGCTACTGATCCAGAATATCTTGACAGAATTAATGAAGGACCTCATAAGCCAACCAAACTCGCAGTTGCAGTTGCAGGTGAAGTAGCAAAGTCTGTACCAAAGGAGAAGAGTGATTACATTGCTGAAGATATCGCATCAATTGCTAAGGATGCTAAGGTACCACACTTGCTGCATAGTGCCATTGATAATGTAATGTCAAACAGGGTAATTAACTGCAAGACTGCAAAAGAGATATGGGATGCGTTAGAGACAAGGTGCCAGGGAACTGATTCGATTAAGAAGAACAGGAAGACAATACTCACTCAAGAGTATGAACACTTTGACTCAAAGCCTAATGAGTCATTGACTAATTTATATGACAAATTTGTCAAACTCTTGAATGATTTGTCACTAGTAGATAAGGAGTATGTTAGGTCACACTTTCACTGTAGAGGGGGTGAATACAGTGTTTATTACAATCAAATCAAACTTCAAGAACTTATGTAACAGAAAACAAACTTTATTTAAACAATAAACTCTGTTACAATCTGGAACTGTTATCTCTCAGTGATGAACAAAATATCACGAGAGCTGCTAGGGTTATAATAAATAATATTCTCGATAATGATAACGCTTATAGTGTAAACCCTATGTCTGTGTTTATATACTACACAGTTACAAGATATTCGCTAATTGATATGGAATATAATTCTGCTTCCTAAAATATATCAATCAGATATCTTCTATTCCAAGTATTCCATTCTTCACGGAATTCCTTCTTCATGCATATCTCTTCTTATGTTTATCTTGATCTTCTTAACTTTAATCAGCTACTGTCCTTATCTGATCGTCCTTCAGCACTTAAGTTCTGATATCTATCTCCTGATAACATAAGTACTGATATCCCTTAAGTTCTGACTTCCAGTATAAGTACTGATCAGTTAAGTACTGATTTGTTCTGTTCAAATAAGATCTGAAATCTAAACATAAAACATATTAGCCATGACATTATCAAATATATCTAACAATCTCCCCCAACTTGTAAATTAACAAAATATACAAGTTTAACATATATTTGATGATGTCAAAAACATTAAGTACAAATGCATGAGAAATAGACAAGATAACTACAACTTACAGTCCTTAAAGTTTTTACCAATTCAACTTCTGATAACAACTTCAATCTGTATAAATATCAGAATTTAAGCAGTTGTAGATCTTCGACTTGGCTTCATCATTTTCTGATCTCTCTGATGTCAGGAGTTGTTCTGAGATAATTCTTCAACAAACATTTCTCAGCATATCTGAGTTCATCAATCATTCTCCGTTTGACATCTTTAAGCTCTGCAGTATCTTCACCAGTTTGAAATATTGCAGCTCTGAGATCATTAATCTTTGCTTTTCTCAACTCCCGATCTAGTCTTATGACATAAGCTTTGTTAGACTCTAGATTGAATTCAAGCCCCTTAATACCAAGATATGTTCTGATCTGTGCAGTATTAGGCTTCATATCAACAATATCACCATTGTGATTTCTGTACTTTGGAACATATCTGCTGTCAGACTTAACAGAATAAAGTCTTTTCTGTCTCTGAATCTGTTGCTTTAAGTAGTTTGCAGCAGTCTCTGTTATTCTGTCATCCACTTGAAGTAAGAATAATACATGCTCCAATTCTTCAAAATACTTTAATGGAATGGCATTTTGTCTTATATGATAAACCCTACCATCTGTCATGAAATACAACATGATGTATTCTTTCAAGTAGGTATGGTAAACCATCTGTACAGATTCTAGTTGATTTAATCTCTCAGGAGTTGCTCCAATACCTGGTTCACTCAAGGAAGTTGGATCATCGGTAGTGTTGTGTACTCTTCTTTCATCAGCACTTCCCAATCCAGTTTTATCTCTAGCTTCCTTTCCAGTAACTACTCTTGCTTCAAAACCACTTGAAGTAGTCTTCAAAGATTGAGTCTGTTTTGCTTTAGTGAATCCTGGTAGGAGTGTTTTAGATTTATTTTCTGATATCAAGTTAACTTGAGCACTGTCAGAGGTTACTTGCTTCTTCTGAATATCAGAACTTACAATTTCTTGACTCTGAACAACTTGAGCCATGTCAGAGGTTGTTTTAAGAACTTTTCTTGAAGTCAGAGCAAGATTATCTTTTCCATCAGTAATTTCTTCTTCCTCAGGAGGTACATAAGGCTTGATAGGTTCACCAACCTTTTCTTTACCCTTGGATCTTGGATCTATCTGTGGTTGTGATCTAGCCAAAGTTTCTTCAGTATGTATCCTTTCTTTGATCACAATGCCTTTAGGTTTTGGAAGTAACTTTTTACCAGAAGCTTCAGATTTAGATGTGACTTTCTCTGATTTAAGTCTGGCTTCTTCTTCCTTTAAACTTTCCAAGTCCATCCCTGGATTTTCTTGAAGAAATAACTGTCTTGACATTTCCTCATCAAGATCTAGAAGTTCATCAGAACTTATCCTTTTACCAGCAGCAGAACTTATTCTTTTCCCAGTATCAGAACTTGTTCTGTGACTAGCTTGTCTTGATGTAAACCTTCTACCTTGACTATGACCACCACCCATTCCAGAGTTTCCTTGGTCATCTTTTCCATCATCCTTTCCTTGCAGTGACTTGTTGGTTTTGCATTTGGACTTAATTACCTTCTCCCCCTTTTTGGCATCAGCAGGTAATAAAAGAGAGATAAGTAGTTCCACTGAGGTCTGGATTTCAGTAAGTTGCGATTGCTGAGAAGCTTGATTTGTCAGAATTTGATCAATCTGAGCTTGTTGCTTCTCTTGAGTTTTCTCAATATAAGCAACCCTGTCAATGGTAGGTTGGAAGAACTTTTTCTTATCAAGTTTCCAAACTTGTTCCTGTTTAATAAAGTTCTCCTGAATCTTGTGTAGCTCTGCATGAGTGTTGGAATGAAGACCTTGTAGATGTTTAGTACTCAATGCAGTGACTCTAAGCTGGATTTTAAAATCATCAGAATGTAACATTTCATCAGCTTTAGTCAAGTGCTCAGCAAGATGTAAAGCATTTGGAACACATGAAACTGAGTTCCATTCCTTAGTCCACTCCTGACCTGCAGGAGTTTCACTCCAAGGTACTGGTGCATCCCTGATAACAAACTCCTTTAGCAGTTCAGACTTAGGAAGAGTCAGTGGAGGAGTATGTCCTGAAGGACCTGCTTCATCAGCATCTACAGTTGTAGCAGCTTCACCAGTATCTCCAACATTTGCAGCATCAGAACTTAAAGAATCAGTATCTTCTGATAAGACAACTGTATGAGTAGCAATGGAGGCTTCAACATCCTCTAATTGCTGATCTGATACTAAGTTCTGATCAACAGCCATATCCTGATGCTCACCTAAAATCTGATCATCATCTTGATGCAGAGAAGGTGTTAGTGATAACTCAGGAGTTTGAACAGCATCAGTAACAGGTGTTGTGGAAGTATTATTTGTTGTTGGAGCTTCTAAGAAAAGTATTTCAGGCACAACCAAGTTCTGAATATCAATTTCAGCACTTGTGCCTGGATCAACAAGAGATATAGAAGGTGAATTAGCCTTGTCAGATACAGGTTCCTGAGATGGAGTTGATGGAGAAGAAGTGACTGGAGCAAATTCCTTGTCTTGTGAGATCAGAGATTCCTGATCCCCTTCCTTAGCTGCTTCCTCCTCATCATCTGAAACTGGCCTCTGTGCCCTCTGTTTCTTGTACTTCCTTGTTGATTTGGATTCCTTGGGAGTTGCAGGAACCGTCATACGTCTAAGCCTCTTGAGAAGCCTAGAACCCCCAATTGCAGAATCCTTCTGAGAAGTTGCCTTCTCAGCTTCATCTATCATAGGTTCTGAAGAGGGAATCTAATCCTCAGAATCTGATTCATCTCTCAAAGTAATCCTCCTCTTCTTCTGAGATGTTTAAGGAACAGTCTTTGTTCTCTTTGGCTTAGAGGATGTAGGCTTCACAGTAGGTGCTGAAGAAGAAGGTTGAGCAGTCTGTGAAGTGGAGAGATAGGATTTGAGATAAGTTCTGAGGGTAGGTTGAGTAGAATGAGAGGTAGGGACTGAGGTTGATGGATTTTGGTTATGGTGAGTTGGTTGAACATTTGAGTAAACAGATTTGTAAGTAGCAGGATCAGCATTTACCAGAATCTGTTTCACAGACTGAGGAATCTATAATTGTCTCACCATTGATTTCTTTGTGTCAGCATTTATTAGGTCGTTAAAGTACCTTTTTACAACCTTAAAAGGTGGGGTTTGAGTGCTGACTAACTGGGGTTCAGCAGTACAATACGTATAAATAAGTTGACAGAATCTAGCAAAATAAACAACATCTCGATCCTCTGTCATCCTATCCCCAATAAAACCAATTATTCCAGTTGCAAAATCAAAATGAGTTTGATGGATAATAGCATACCCGATGTGCTGACTCAGAATTGGGATGGCATCAAAATTTGAACACTTGTTGCCAAAAGCCTTGGTGATGCAATCGAAGAAGAAACTCCATTCTCTTCTGATATTAGCCCGTTTCAACTGTCCAAGTTTCGTCAGACTCTTTTCATATCCCAAATCAGTCATTAACCCCCGAAGGTCTGATTCCTCTGGTATAGAGAAGGTACAAACTTCTGGAAGATGTAATGCTCTTCGTACTGTACCAGGAGTGACTACATAGGAAGAATCCCCCACTTGGAAGATAATACTGGGAGTTCCTCGTTTACCACCATCATCATAAACTCCAGTCCTCCAGAACCGCAGAACTTGTTGACTTGAAAATAATTCAGGCTGAGTTAAGGCGTACCCAACCTCACTATGTGCAAGAAGATCTTGCACAAAATGCAATTCAGATGGAGCTTCAGCATGATCAAGAATTGCAGCATAGTTGTTTGGAACAAACTTTGCTCCATCAATGATTAAATCCTTTGGTGCCATGTAAAAAAATATTGAAATTCAAGTATGCCTGTTAGGTGTGTGAGATAATGTCTGTATGAAAAACCAACGTGAGAAAGAATGAGAAAGAGAGTAAAAGTAAGAAGAGAGATAAAGTATAAAGAAAGTAAAAGATTAAAGAAATCTTCTCTCTGTTGTTCTTATACTCTAAAAAAGAATGTTACCGTTGGACACCTGTCAGACATGCAGTAATAACGGGTAGTTACTGGGCTCGAGAAAACAGGAATGATTACTTATCCAGTTGCCTTGTTTCAAGGAAAAACCATTTCAGTTATCAAGAGACACAGGTTTAATTCAAAATTGAAACCGTTAGCACTGATTGAATTGTTTTTCACTGCAACATTAATATTCTGAAAATGAATCATGTTAAAAATGACCGAGATAATTTCGATGAATAAGTGCTGACAAAGAATCAGAACTTAAATAAAGACAAAATTTAAATGGTCATCAGAATATCAAGCAGGATTTAACAACACAGATAAAATAACTCAGAGACAAAATCTTGAAGTAAAAACAGTTTTCATTAATATATCAAGTCAATACATATATGAAATAGAAATTACATCAATACAAGATTTTCCCTAAGCTTCTAATCCTAACGTCAACAGCTTTAGTCCTAGCTAAGAAGCCTGACAAAGCTGAGGATGAAGAAGAACAGGAAGAAGATGAGATTAAGTCATCCTCCTCTTCCTATCTTCGACAAACAAGATAGCGAGTCGAATGATTCGCTCTTGCTGACGGATAGCTTCCCGCCTTTCCTCCTCCAGGCGCTCCAGATGGCGATGGTAATCCATCTCGAAGAATAGAAGGTGAGCCAGCACCTCCTGTGGGACAGAGTC
The DNA here is from genome assembly GCF_009905375.1 of Apium graveolens. Classification (NCBI taxonomy): domain Eukaryota; kingdom Viridiplantae; phylum Streptophyta; class Magnoliopsida; order Apiales; family Apiaceae; genus Apium; species Apium graveolens. Next base: position 110,248,972 of record NC_133653.1, read on the forward strand.
CCAGATCTCCTCAGGAATGGCTGTTATATGCCACTCCTGCTGCCACTCGGCACAACTGAGCTCCATTGTGAAGGTTTGTGTGTTCAAAAACATGTTGTATCGAACCATTGTGTTTTTGACAGAAGAAGGAGGATAAGTGTGTGAGAAGAATGTGATGGAAAGACTGATGTGAAGTGGTTGCATATATAGGCAAGAGAATGCCAAGAGACACAAAGATATTGAATGCAGACAGGTAGAATTAAATCTACCTCGTCTCCCTAGACTTTGAAAAAGAATAACAGTCATTGGAAAGAGAATGTGCACATGTAACAAGAGTGAACTGTTCAAGGACGAGTGCCATTATGTTTTAACCATAGACTATTAATCTTCCACTTCAACATTTCGAAATTGAGCTGAGACTGTTACCAAAATTTACTCACAGATAAGTCAAGTAAAGGGTTAGACTGAAAAATCAGAACTTAGACCTATACCAGAACTTAACAGTCATCAGAACATAATGTCTTAACTCGAACAAGGAATATCTATCTTAGTAAATACTCATACAAGTTCTTAGTTATGAACGTCAGAACTTAATCATCAGAACGTGTAACTAGAACTTGTCCTCAGAATTTGTGCAAAAGTGACACAATGACTGTTGATCTAAAATAACATAGACCACCACAGAAATTTCATCATTCATATGGAGTGATGTGTGTGTGCATTAAGCTAAATAACAGACAAAGAGTAAAGTCTGATCTACTTCAGTACATCTTAGAAATAAGTCATAATTAAAATTTTGCTAAAGAGCTGTCATTATCCTTAAACCTACTGATAAATGAGTTCATGCATGAGTTCACCTCTACTGTTTTTGTGCTAATTTTATGCATCTTTTGAAATTCTATTTTACAGAGGCTTCTCAGTGTAAGTGAGTCACGACTGTTTATCAGAATTTATGCTATTATCAGAGTATTTCTCCAGTAATCATAGAGTGTGAAAAGTCACCAAGAAAATATTTTGCTTTTCTAATGCATATTTACTTAATACCAGCAATGCACTTGGGTCGTCCCTTTCACATTTTTACTCTAGATCTCAAAGGAGTACCTGATATTATTCTTTGATTATTGTTCTTCTTCTTTTGATAAGTGAGGTTTATCAGCACTTAGTACATTCAGCAGTTTTACTAGAATCAGAACTTAAACAGATGAGTAGCATTATTCTAATTTGTGACTTAGTAATAAGATATACAAAGTAAACTTAACTAAGCTCAGTTATCAGAATTTGCTTGTGTCATAAGATTTCCACAGAAATAATTACTTCTTTCATGGGATCATTTGTTTATTGAAGACTAGTAGGTCAGTATCTAGCACAGTTATCCTCATAGGATTGAATAGTTATTGAAACAGACATATCACTTATCAGAGTTTAGAAACATATATCAGACAACAGTCAGTACTTAAAGACATTTATCAATTAATGCACAGAATATACAAAGAGATTAATTCTGTAAATACTGATCATAAAGTCTGATAACATAGAACAAGTTTAAGCAGATTTAGAGAAAGAACCTGAAATCATTCCAAGTTCATTTACCAATTTTGAAAAGGTAGCTTCACACAGTGGTTTTGTGAAGATATCTGCTACTTGTTGATCTGTGGGAACAAAATGCAATTCCACTGTACCTTCATCCACATGTTCCCTGATGAAATGGTACCTGATGCTGATGTGCTTTGTCATAGAGTGTTGAACTGGATTACCTGTCATAGCAATAGCACTTTGATTATCACAGTAAATAGGGATTTTGAAATACGTTAACCCATAATCTAGTAACTGATTCTTCATCCAGAGAATCTGTGCACAGCAGCTTCCTGCAGCAATATACTCTGCTTCTGCAGTTGATGTGGAAATTGACTTTTGTTTCTTGCTATACCAAGAAACCAACCTGCCTCCAAGAAATTGGCAGCTACCACTTGTGCTTTTCCTGTCAATTTTGCAACCTGCAAAATCTGCATCTGAGTAACCTATTAATTTAAAATCTGATTCTCTAGGATACCATAATCCTAGATCAGCTGTTCCTTTAAGATACTTAAAGATTCTTTTTACAGCTGTTAAGTGAGGTTCTCTTGGATCTGCTTGAAATCTGGCACAAAGACAGGTAGCAAACATGATATCTGGTCTACTAGCAGTTAGATAGAGAAGTGAGCCAATCATACCTCTGTAATCAGTAATATCTACTGAATTACCAGTATCCTTATCCAGTTTTGTTGCAGTGGCCATGGGAGTGGATGCACTTGAACAGTCTTGCATTCCAAATTTTTTCAGCAAGTTTCTGGTGTACTTAGATTGACAAATAAAAGTTCCTTCTTCACTCTGCTTGACTTGAAGGCCCAGAAAATAACTAAGTTCTCCCATCATACTCATCTGATATCTTGACTGCATTAGGTTGGCAAACTTTTTGCAAAGTTTGTCATTTGGAGACCCAAAAATAATATCATCAACATAAATCTGGATCAAAAGTAAGTCCTTGCCATGGTTGAGATAGAACAATGTTTTGTCAATAGTTCCTCTGTTGAATCCACTTTCCAGAAGAAACTGAGCTAAAGTCTCATACCATGCTCTAGGAGCTTGCTTAAGTCCATAAAGTGCTTTATCAAGCCTGTAGACATAATCTGGATGTTTGGAATCTACAAAGCCTGGAGGTTGTTCAACATATACTTCCTCTTCCAATTCTCCATTGAGAAAAGCACTTTTCACATCCATTTGAAAGACAGTAAACTTTTTGTGAGCAGCATAAGCCATGAATATCCTTATGGCTTCTAACCTAGCAACTGGAGCAAATGTTTCATCATAGTCAATTCCCTCCTGTTGAGAATATCCTTTTGCAACCAGCCTTGCCTTGTTCCTTACAATTATGCCATCACTGTCAGTTTTGTTTCTGAATACCCACTTTGTACCAACAACCGATCTATTCTTGGGTCTTGGCACTAAGGTCCAGACTTTGTTTCTTTCAAATTCATTCAACTCTTCCTGCATTGCTTGCACCCAATCAGCATCTTGAAGAGCTTCTTCCACTTTCTTTGGCTCAGACTGAGAGAGAAAAGAATTGTAAAGACATTCATTCGAAGTACCTGTTCTAGTTCTGACACTTGCCTCAGGATTTCCAATTATTAAGTCAGGTGTATGTGATTTTGTCCACTTCCTTGCAGATGGAAGATTTTCTCTAGAACTGGATGCTCCCCCATGATTCATGTTGTCTTCGGTTTCATTTTCTGATGCTCCCCCTGAAACTATGCTCTCTGAGTTGGATCCTTCAGTATTTAGATTTTCAGTACTGTCAGTACTTGGCTTATCAGAACTTGACGAATCAGAATTTGAAGAGCCAGATGTATGTTCTGATGCTTCTTGAGATGTGATAATATCTTGAGTATGCTCCCCCTGCATTGGTGCATCTTCCTTTGACGTAGTCACCACAGTTTCAATAACATCAGAGTTTAATCCATCAGAATTTACAGTATCAGGACTTAGACTGTCAGGACTTGAGGTATCAGAATATGAATCTTCATTTTCAAATCTCAGCTTATCATGATCAATGCAATCTTCAAGTCCAGTGATCTTCTTGTCATCAAAAGAGACATTGATAGATTCCATGACCACTTTTATTCTCAAATTATAGACTCTGAAGGCTTTTGTAGAAAGTGGATATCCTACAAAGATTCCCTCATCAGCTTTTAGATCAAACTTGGATAGCTGTTCAGGATGAGTCTTGAGAACAAAACACTTACATCCAAATACATGAAAGTATTTGAGATTTGGCTTCTTGTTCTTCACCATCTCATATGGTGTTTTTCCATGCTTGTTAATGAGTGTTGCATTTTGAGTAAAACAAGCAGTCTGCACAGCTTCAGCCCAGAAATAGGTTGGAAGCTTTGCTTCTTCAAGCATTGTTCGTGCAGCTTCAATTAGAGTTCTATTCTTCCTTTCAACAACTCCATTTTGCTGTGGAGTTCCAGGAGCAGAAAATTCCTGCTTTATTCCATGATTTTTGCAGAACTCTTCCATTATCAAATTCTTGAATTCAGTGCCATTATCACTCCTCAAAATTTTCACAGAATCTTTGATCAATTTATCCAGATGTTTGACATGATCAATCAGGATAAATGCAGTTTCACTTTTTGTGTGCAAGAAATACACCCATGTGTATCTGGTGAACTCATCTATTATGACCAACGCATATTTCTTCTTTGCAATAGACATGACATTCACTGGACCAAATAGATCAACATGAAGTAGATAATAAGGCTCAAGAATTGATGATTCAGTCTTGCTCTTGAACGAAGATTTTCTTTGTTTAGCCTTCTGACATGAGTCACAAAGACCATCAGGAATAAACACTGATTTTGGCAGTCCTCTCACAAGATCTTTCTTGATCAGTTCATTTATCTTGTTGAAGTTTAAATGAGAGAGTTTCTTGTGCCAATTCCAGCTTTCTTCAGTTGAGGCTCTACTCACTAAACAGATTGCAGAACCATCAGAACTTGTTGAAAGCTTAGCTTCATAAATGTTACCACGCCTGAATCCCTTCAGAACAATTTTTCCTTTAGATTTACTAACTATTTCACAATGTTCTGCAAAGAAATCAACATGATAACCTCTGTCACAGATTTGACTTATACTCAGTAAGTTGTGTTTAAGTCCTGAGACCAGAGCTACATCTTTAATAATGACATTCCCAAGATTGATATTGCCATATCCCAAAGTTTTTCCAATGTTGCCATCTCCATAAGAAACACTTGGGCCAGCTTTCTCCACAAAGTCTGATAGCAGGGCCTTATTTCCAGTCATATGTCCTGAACATCCACTGTCCAGAACTAAAATATTTTTCCTGTTGCCCTGCAATCAAAAAGACCACTAATTATTAGTTTTAAGGACCCAGACTTGCTTGGATCCTTTGGCCTTTTTAGGTTTGTTAACATTTGCAGCGGATTTAACATCAGATTTTATGTTAACAGTTTTCTTATCAGAACTTATACTAGAAGGAACAACAGAAACTTTCTTTAAAGAAGGTTTTATTTGATAATAATCATAGTACAAACTATGATATTCCTTACAAGTATAAATGGAATGCCATAAACTACCACAATGAAAACAAGGATTTTGTGGTTTGTATCTAACAGACTGACTCTTAACTCCTGACTTTGTAGATAAGGAGTTAATATTCTTATTCTTCCTGCAAAAAGAAGCCAGATGGTTAGAACTTCCACAGTTATGACATGCTTTCCTAGGAGCATCAGGAACAGATTTATAGTTATTGCTTTTATTCACACCTTCCTTTCCATTCCTGTTTTTCCTAGGTGATTTTACCTTGTTTGCATTCTTAACATCTTTCAGCTTATGCTTAAGCTGCTTCTTTGTCATTAAGCCTATGTTAACTTCAGCTGTCTTTTCCTGTTTTAGTTTGTCAGAAGCTAATTCCTTTTTAACTTCTGATTTCTCATTTTCGGATTTTTCAGTTACAAACTTAACAGGTTTTAACTTCGGCTTTTGCTTATCAACAGGCTTAATTTCTACAGTTCCTTTTTTATTTTCTCCATAGCCTAAGCCCTCTTTCCAGTTTCCACTGCTTAGCAAATTTTGAGTTGTTTTGCCAGAGTTAGTCCAAGTTCTGATAATCTCTCTCTCCTTTTCTAACTCAGTTTTTAGAGATTCATTCATTTTTAGCACTTCATCCCTAACATAAAAAGCATCATCTCTATCCTGCTGAGTTTGATGAAACATGACTAACTCTTTTTCTAAGAAATCATTTCTTTTCCTAAAAGCAAGATTTTCAGAAGTTAATCTTTCACATGTTAAAGTTTGATCTCTATAACTAACAAACATGGTTTTAAGATATCTTCTCAACTCATTAATATCATCAGTATGAAAAGCATAAGTAGTCTGAGGTACCTTTGTTTCAGCAGCTTCAGAACTGCTCTCAGAACTTGATTTATCAGTATTTGCCATCAATGCATAGTTCTCCTCACTTTCAGAGTCTGAGGTGTCTGTCCAGCTTTTCTGCTTTGTGACAAGAGCTTTGCCTTTGTCATTCTTGGTCTTCTTGCAATCAGGAGATATGTGGCCTTTCTCACCACAATTATAACATTTAACATTAGCGTAATCTCCTCTGTCAGACTTTCCTCCTCTTCCTTCAGATCTTCTGAAATTCTTCTTATCAGAACTTATGCCTTTCCTGGAAAACTTCTTTCCCTTCCTGAACTTCCCGTATGCAATCTTTGTGATTCCTTTCACCATAAGAGCACACAGCTTCATCATCTCTTCATCAGCATCAGTTTCAGGCAAGCTTTCAGAATCTGAGTCATCATCACTCTCAGAACTTGATGACTCAGTATCAGATTTTATGATAGGAGCTTTACCCTTATCTTTCTTTGAGGAAGGTGGTTTGGGGGATTCCTCTTCAACCTTGAGAGCAACTGTCCTTGACTTTCCTCCTTTCCTCTTGCTTCTTTGTTCCATCTCAAGTTCATGAGTCTTGAGCATTCCATAGATTTCATCAAGAGTTGTTTCATCAAGATTGTAGTTGTCTCTTATTGTTGTTGCCTTCAAATCCCAACATTCAGGAAGAGCTAACAGAAATTTGAGGTTTGTATCTTCAAGATCATACTCCTTATTTACTAATGACAAGTCATTCAAGAGTTTGACAAATCTATCATATACATCAGTCAATGACTCATTAGTCCTAGAGTCAAAGTGTTCATACTCTTGAGTGAGTATTGTCTTCCTGTTCTTCTTAACTGTTTCAGTTCCTTGACACCTTGTCTCCAGTGCATCCCATATCTCCTTAGCAGTCTTGCAGTTGATTACCCTGTTTGACATTACATTATCAATGGCACTATGCAATAAGTGACGTACCTTGGCATCCTTAGCAATAGATGCTATATCTTCAGCAGTGTAATCATTCTTTTCCTTTGGTACGGTCATTGCTGCTTCACCTGCAACTACAACAGCGAGCTTGGTAGGTTTGTGAGGCCCTTCCTTGATTCTATCAAGGTATTCTGGATCTGTTGCTTCCAGAAACATGGTCATCCTTACCTTCCATATGGGATATTCAGATGGTCTCAATATGGGAACTCTGATAGTCTCATATCGACTCTGAGTTGATGTCTTTGATGATTCCTCAGTTTTGGTAGGCTTAGTTGGAGTTTCTGTGTCAGACATGATTGTGTTTGGATCTTTAACTGTATGTGTGTTAACAGATAGCTCTGATACCACTTGTTAGGTCACACTTTCACTGTAGAGGGGGTGATTACAGTGTTTATTACAATCAAATCAAACTTCAAGAACTTATGTAACAGAAAACAAACTTTATTTAAACAATAAACTCTGTTACAATCTGGAACTGTTATCTCTCAGTGATGAACAAAATATCACGAGAGCTGCTAGGGTTATAATAAATAATATTCTCGATAATGATAACGCTTATAGTGTAAACCCTATGTCTGTGTTTATATACTACACAGTTACAAGATATTCGCTAATTGATATGGAATATAATTCTGCTTCCTAAAATATATCAATCAGATATCTTCTATTCCAAGTATTCCATTCTTCACGGAATTCCTTCTTCATGCATATCTCTTCTTATGTTTATCTTGATCTTCTTAACTTTAATCAGCTACTGTCCTTATCTGATCGTCCTTCAGCACTTAAGTTCTGATATCTATCTCCTGATAACATAAGTACTGATATCCCTTAAGTTCTGACTTCCAGTATAAGTACTGATCAGTTAAGTACTGATTTGTTCTGTTCAAATAAGATCTGAAATCTAAACATAAAACATATTAGCCATGACATTATCAAATATATCTAACAGAGTATGATCTTGAAGATTCAAATCTTAAATTCTTGTTAGCTCTTCCTGAAAGTTGGGATTTGAAGGCAACAATTATAAGAGACAACTATAATCTTGATGAAACAACTCTTGATGGAATTTATGGGATGCTCAAGACTCATGAACTTGAGATGGAACAAAGAAGCAAGAGAAAAGGAGGAAAGTCAAGGACAATTGCTCTTAAGGCTGAAGAAGAATCCCCCAAGGCAGCTACGTCAAGGAAAGGCAAGGGAAAAGCGCTCATCATAAAATCTGATACTGAGTGATCAAGTTCTGATAGTAATGATGACTCAGAAACTGAAAGCTTGCCTGAGATGGATGCTGATGAAGAGATGATGAAGTTGTGTGCTCTTATGGTGAAAGGAATCACAAGGATTGCATACAGAAAATTCAGGAAGGGAAAGAAGTTTTCCAGGAAAGGTGCAAGTTCTGATAAGAGGAATTTCAGAAAGTCTGAAGGCAAAGAAGGAAAGTCTGACAGAGGAGATTACACAAATGTCAAATGCTACAACTATGGTGAGAAAGGCCACATATCTCCTGATTACAAGAAAGTGAAGAGTGACAAAGGCAAGGCTCTTGTCATATAGAAGAAAAGCTGGACAGACACTTCAGATTCTGAAAGTGAGGATAACTATGCCTTAATGGCAAATGCTGATATGGCAAATACTGATAGCAGTCCTAAAGCTGCTGAGTTAAAGGTACCTCAAACTACTTATGCCTTTCATATTGATGATATTAATGAGTTGAGAAGATATCTTAAAACCATGTTCATTAGTTATAGAGATCAAACTTTAACATGTGAACGATTAACTTCTGAAAATCTTGCTTGTAAAAAAAGGAATGATTATTTAGAAAAAGAGTTAGTCATGTTCCATCAAACTCAGAAAGATTGAGATGATGTTTTCTATGTTAGGGATGAAGTACTTAAAATGAATGAATCTCTAAAAACTGAGCTAGAAAAGGAAATAGAGACTATCAGGACTTGGACTAACTCTGGCAGAACAACTTAGAATTTGTTAAGTAGTGGAAACTGGAAAGAGGGCTTAGGTTATGGCGAAGATAAGAATGATAAAGGAACTGCAAAAATTAAGCCTATAGTTGTTAAACAAAAGCCAAAGTTAAAACCTGTTAAGTTTGTTGCTGTAAAGTCCGATACTGAGAAATCAGAAGTTAAAGAGGAATTAACTTCTGACAAACTAAAACAGGAAAAGACAACTCAAGTTAACATATGCTTAATGACAAAGAAGCAGCTTAAGCATAAGCTGAAAGATGTTAAGAATGTAAACAAGGTACAATCACCTAGGAAAAATAGGAATGGAAAGGAAGGTGTGAATAAAAGCAATGATTATAAGCCTGTTCCTAATGCTCCTAGAAAAACATGTCATATTTGTGGAAGTTCTAACCATCTGGCTTCTTTTTGCAGGAAGAATAAGAACATAAACTCCTTACCTTCAAAGTCAGGAGTTAAGAGTCAATTTGTTAGATATAAGCCACAAAATCCTTGTTTTCATTGTGGTAGTTTATGGCATTCCATTTATACTTGTAAGGAATATCATAGTTTGTACTATGATTATTATCAAATAAAACCTTCTTTAAAGAAAGTTGGCATTGTTCCTTCTAGTGTAAGTTCTGATACAAAGTCTGATAGTGTAAATGCTGATAAGAAAAATGTTAACATAAACTCTGATGCAAAATCTGCTGCAAATGTTAACAAACTTAATAAGGCCACATGATCCAAGTAAGTCTGGGTCCTTAAAACTAATCATTAGTGGTCTTTGTGATTGCAGGTCAACAGGAAAAACATCTTAGTTCTGGACAGTGGATGTTCAGGACATATGACTGGAAATAAAGCTCTGCTATCAGATTTTATGGAGAAAGCTAACCCAAGTGTTTCTTATGGAGATGGCAACATTGGAAAAATATTGGGATATGGCAATATCAATCTTGGGAATGTCATCATTAAAGAAGTAGCTCTGGTCTCAGGACTTAAACACAATCTGCTGAGTGTTAGTCAAATCTGTGACAGAGGTTATCATGTGGATTTCAACATCATCCTCTAAGTGCTGATCCTCTGATGTTAAATCATATTAGTCATGACATTATCAAATATATCTAACAATACGACTGAATTGAAAAATTATAAAAGGAGGATGGTTAATGAACTTGTATATGCTGAGAGATGTCTTTTGAAGAACTATCTCAGAACAAATCCTGACATTAAAGAGATCAGAAGTTGAAGCCATGTCAAAGATCTACAACTGCTTAAATTCTGAAGTGTATACAAACTGAAGCTGATATCAGATCTTAAGGATGGTAAAGCTGAAAGGACTGTAAGTTGTAGTTATCTAGTCAAATTCTCATGCATTTGTACTTAATGTTTTTGACATCATCAAATATCTGTTGAAGTTGTATATTATGCTAATTTACAAGTTGGGGGAGATTGTTAGTTATATTTGTGATGTCATGTCTAATATGATTAGTGTTTAGTTTTCAGTTCTTAACTAACATGACAAATCAGTACTTAACTGGAAATCAGTACCTATACTGAAGTCAGAACTTAAGATATCAGAACTTAAGTTATCAGAACTTAAGTTATCAGGAGATATTTATCAGGAAATAATATCTGGACTTAAAGAGACTTTCAGATAAGGCAGGCGGCTGATTGAAAGGAAAGAAGATCAAGACAAATGCAAGAAGAAATATGCATGAAGAAGAAATTCTATGATGAATAGAATACTTGGAAGAAAAGATAACTGATTGATATATTTTAGGAAGCAGAATTATATTCAATATCAATTAGAAGATTATCTTGTAATTGTGTAGTATATAACAAAAGCATAGGGTTTACACTATACGTGTTATCATTATCGAAGTTATTATTCATTGTAACCCTAGCAACTCTCGTGATAATTTGTTCATCACTGAGAGAGGAGAGTTCCATATTGTAACAGAGTTTATTGTGTTGAATAAAATCTGTGTTCTGTTACTTGTGTTTTTTAATTCGATTTGATTGTAGTAAATACTGTATTCAACCCCCTTCTATAGTGTGTGTGACCTAACAACTGTCATTATGCTAAAGTAATAATTGAAATGAAACAATACAACCTCTCCAGGTTGCACAGTGACCATACATGGAATAAATTCCATCTTTTTAGCTCAGCACACAGGAAGCTGCATACCTTCTATAAATAATTACAAAAAGGACCTTGTTCTTCTTGTTCTTCTTGTTCTTCTTATTATTATAAAAGAAACATTTGTAGCTTCTTGTTTCTTATCTTCTTTGATTCAACCTTTTACCCTCTTAAATGTTAACTTTGTAGATATCGTACTATTTTTGTGCAGGCTTCTGTGTTCTGCTGCCATGGATGCGTACATCATGAAAAAGGGAAAACAAAGCGGGCCATTTTCTCTTTCATATACAAACACACACACAACAATCTCTTCTTTTTTTGAGAATTATTTATCTCCATGTACAATATTTAATAATTATTCCTCATAAATCATACTCCCCCGGTCTCACCCCATTCTTTACTTTGGATTGAGCACAGAGTTAAGAAAAAATAAAAATTAATACAGAAAAGTAATAAAATTGTATAACGTGGTGAAACCGGTAGTTAATTTTTTTTAATTAATAGTAGTAAAATAGTCCATGTACTTTCATTCATTAAATAGTTTTCTTTAAAAAAATAGTCAAACATTCAAAATGTCATTATAAATAGGAAATATATGAAATAATTAATTAATTTGATGCATTTTTGCTCCTATGTGTGATTCCTAGATTCTAAGAGGGAGGAAACATAAATACAAAAGAACTATTTAATTATACATCCATAAAGGTTTCATACTCTCATATTAATTATGAATATAAAAACAAAGATTTACTATAAATCTGTGTAGCGTAGCTGATCCACCACCATGTATATTATTAACTGAAATCAACCATAGGATAGAGTTTCAAGATATACCTGATGTAGTATAATAGGTTTATTCGTAAATTCAACATGTGGTTTGGGGACGCTGAGAGTCAGTGGCCTCAAGCAAGTTCCAAATCCTCCAACAAGTATGGTTCTTTACTTTCAATAATTGCACGTAATTGGGTTCAGTATGGTTTGCACTCAAAACCACCCTTCAAGCATTCAAGACTTGTTACACAATCTGCATAAATCAACAAATCAAGAACAACTGTGTATGTGACTAGAAAATGTGTATATGCAAGTAAAAGCAAAACACAGTAATATTGTCAGCAGAATATCAAACTTGCACTGGGATGCAATCATGGATAACTAACCAGTAATGACCAGATGGTCTAACAAAACCAAACCCAAATAAGCTCGTGATTGCTACTCTCTTCCAGCTAATTTTGAATTCTTCATCTTCATGTTGTTGTGCAAAAAAAATGTCAGTAGAATATCAAATAGCTAGACATTTCGAACATTGTAATTAATGAAAGAACACAAGCGACCAGGAAACTACGGGTTTATGGCAGATCGAAGAAGTAAGAAAAAGAGAAGGGGGGACAAAAATTAAAATCGTAAAAGGGATTCCATTAAATTAGAAGAATTATAAAAAAGAAAGAAAAAGATAAAGGAGGGATTACCCACACAAGTGGCAGTAGAATGAGTGATAGATTGAGCAGCAATATCTCCAACTCCCCACATGATTCCCGAGCTTATTACTTGTGTCTTCAGTTGATGAAAACTGAATCCTACATACTTAGAGTAAATTACTCTTAGAGTAAATTGCTCATAGTAATAAAATATATTTAACATATATAGAAATAGCGTAACTGATTAGATAAAATTACCAATTCCAGAGGCACTTGCAGTGATAATCGTTGATACACCCACTGAATTTTATTACAGAGAACTCAAAATCCAAAACACACAATCAAGCTGCAACTCAAACTCCAAATCGAAGCTCGAAATCCAAAATCAAAAGCAAAAAAGCCCTAAAATCAAAGATAAACATTAATGAGTCGAAGCTTAAATAAAAAAATTGAGCCAATTGAACTAAAAAAAACTATTTTCAAAGAGCGTGAGGAATAGCCCCTTACCCAAGCCCTAATTTGAGGAAGAGTTAGAAATCTTTAGGGGTAAGAGCAAGACAGAGAGAGATTTGGATGGCGGCTGAGAGAGAGATTATGTACAGAGAGAGACAATTAGAGAGATTAGTGAGAGAGGGTGTGTATTGAGAGAGAGACAACGAGAGAGAGAATTGAATAAGAGAGCATAGGATGAAAAAAGTTGAAAATTTTGGGCGGTTTTTATCCCGCTTCTCCCCAAAAAATTATCAGCCCTCTAAGATTCCGGGTGTTCAAAATTTTGAGCGTTCAAAATTAGTATCAAGTAACTAATATTTTAATAAATAAATAATGTATATATACTCTATTATTTTTTATAAAATCATATATTTAAATTTATATATTTTTTATTTATAAAACTTAAATATCAGTGCTTGTGTTATTGAGGGGAAATTTGTACTATTTTTAATTTTTTTTAATAATTAAACTGAAAAATTGATTTTTATTTTAAAATTTTATTACTTTTATAAGTATTATTTAGATTATTTAAATCTTTTCTGTAAAAATCGTATATCATCACGTATTTTATTTATTAAATTAGTATATTACCTCACATTCTTGTCAAATTAATATTTAAACTTAAAATCTATTATATTTATATTTAAATAATCTAAGCTAACATTTTTGCAATAATGTTGCAAACTGCAACACTTTTTAGCTAATGTAACATCTTATTTTTGGCAAAGGTAACACAAAAAATATAATGTTATATTAGGGCACAAGTTGCATAGCTAATGTAACATTTTGGGGTAACATTTTTTTGGTGGGGGTTGCGATAGGTGATATTTGGTGTAGTGTTGCCTAGGGATGGCAAAATAATCCGATCTGACGGATATCTGATCCGAAACCCGAAATTTTGGATATACCGAACCCGATTTTTTGGATTTGGATATGGATTTAATTTTTAAACCTGAAATTTTTTGGATTTGAATTTGGATATTAGGTATACCGATCCGAAACCCGATCCGAAATCCGAAACGCTATCCGAACCCGATCTGAACCCGATCTGAACCCGAAATCTGAAATGAAACCCGAATTATTAAATATATAATATATATATATATAATATTAAAATTTTATATATTACACATTATAATATTATATATAATATATATATATATTTTATAATTTACCTTATACATATTATTATATAATTATTAGAACATATATTTTTATATTTATGTTAAAAATTAACTAATTATAAAGTTTAATTAAATGTAATTATTCAATCATTTAAATGGGTGATAAGGTTTATAAGGTTAACAAAATATGTTTCAGTAAAAAATCTAAAAAACTGGTTATCAATTGAGTTGATTTTTTAAATATTACCTATACATATAATAACACAATTAATGATGTGGTGGAGTGGTTGAAGATGACACATTAAAACTCTTTATCTACAAGTCACGTGTTCGATCCCAAACACTTGCAATATCAATCATTATATAAATTTTCAGATTTCGGGTTCGGGTTTCGGGTTCGGGTATGAATATCCAATTCAAAAAATTTCGGGTTTCGGGTATATCTGAATCCGATCCGAAATCCGATGGATCGGGTTCGGGTATTCATTTTCGGATATTTTTGGGGTTCGGGTTCGGGTATGAATAAATTTTTTGGGTTTGGATATGGATTCTGTAATACCCGATCCGATCCGACCCGATTGCCATCCCTAGTGTTGCCCAAGAACCTCATCCTTAGCCTTCCTTTTGGTCTTCACCTTCTCATGCTTTACCTTGATCTTTCCTTTACGTTTCTTAACCCTTTCGGTCAAATCTAGAATGCGAGTTCCCAACTTAAATGGTAAAGGAAAAAAAGAGGAGAAAAATAAGAAATAGAAAGGAAAATATACATGTACAAATTTCCTACAAATTCAAATAACTAACCTTACCCGACACTCCCTTGGTCCGTGTAATGGCGTCAGCGTCCGACTCAGTTCCCATTTTCTTTTGATCGGGAGAAAGAGAGAATACCCCCAACGCCCCCACCGGATTGATGCTTCCAATTCCCTCAGCCAAACTAAGAAAAGAATAAGTGAAATAAAAAACCATGCCAGAAATCTCAAAAAAGTAAGTGAGTAAAAGAAAGAAAGAGAATCTCGTCTAACCCGTAGTGAAACGGAGGATGTTGCACTTCTCTAAACCTTCGTTGCCTCTTGGTTTCCCTACGCTTAACACCAAACTTTCCCCAAAATTGGTCCTTTCAAATTTTCCTTTCCTCCGGTCGGGATTATCGAAGTGTCCCATACAGATAAATCGACAAAATCTCCCTCTTTAACGACAATGCTCGAATGCTCTAAGAACTTTTTCTTTTTTACGTCCTCCTTTTTTTCCTTCTTCCTAACAACTTTAGATCTATTTGGCTAAAATTCTGAAGGTCTTTTCTCCCCTACTCATGGGTTTCCTTCGTTCGCAGCCTTAACTTCACTAACAGTTGTACCTGAAGTAGCCTCATCCCCTTACTCTAATTACTTTTGTCCTTCAATTACCTTTCTTGAGCCAATTTCAATATCTTCAAACGATTCATATGCTCGGGAATATGAAAATCTTGCAACAATATTGAAAAAAAATTAGTACCATCATTTCCCATAAAATAAACCAAATTTCAATGAACTATGGTAATTACGATCAAAATATTTATATGAAAAGGGGTGCCGAAACATGAAAAGGAAAGAAAAGTATATGATTACAGTTATGGGCTATGAGAAATTGGGCATCCCAAAAATCTTTTACAAGCCAAAACCCTTGCTTCTTCCCCCATACGAACTTGGTCGCATAATCCTCTTCGTTCTTCTCCAAATTTTCAAGCCTACGAACTACCCGTATGATTTCATTCGCCCTCTTATACTCCGGAAAATACGCCAAATCCCTTTCTTTAAACTTCAAGAATTTCCTGTGCCAACCTATATTTAACTAAGGACCCGTCACCAATATCCCTTCTAAAGTTGATGCACCTCTCCAATGGATTATATGCAAAGGATAATAATTCCTTGATCCTTGCATCCTATATAAAAACCAAAATAGGTTTAAAGTTGGCTCCAATCCGAACTCCGTACACCTGGCGATAAACGCACAAGCTTTCCGCACCGAATTAGGGCCTAACTGCCCTATACAAATTATTATCTCGTAAAGAAGCGTATGGAAAAACCTATGCATTGGAAGTCGAAGGCCAGATTTAAAGGCATTTAACAGAATACTTACCCAACTCTCTCCCCTTATTTGGAAAAGTTTCTCCCCTTCTTCAGGCAACCTAATTTTGTATTCCTCCAAAATCTGGAAAGCATGTCTCACTTTCGTGAAAAAATTATCATCAATATTTGGAGGCTTATTAATGTATTCCAAATCCCCTAAGGTCTTTTCCATTGCTTCGTTAGGAATTATCCCATATTTCTTCGAAATATAATAGCTAACTTCTCCGAATGTTTAAAAATAATTATCCCAACGCGCATTCAGAGGCGTTTTTACGAATTTTTGAATACAGTCCATCCATCCCTGTCTCCAATTAAACTTCCCATCGGTATCTGCACCTTATCTTCCCCCTTCTTCTGTCTTTGTACCTTCACAATTTCTGCTATCACTTTCCCCTTTCCTCGACTAACACCAGGATATTTATTTCTTCTTCCTCTTCCCTCCTATGACCGGAGCCTACGAGAATATTTCCTCTAGAACTTTGGGCCAAAGTCAAAAATGACTTTATACTTTTTCCTATAAGCACCACTTCTCGTAAAGGATGATCGTTTTCGTTAGACGACTCCCCAATTACCGACGATTCACTTCTAGAAGAGTCATCAATCTCGATATCTTCTTCCCCCATTTGAGACGAATATAAAGCCTCATTTTATGAATTGGTGACTCTCTCACTATCACTAGCCCTGGCTACAAATCTCCCACGCATTCCTATTCCTAGATTTTTCTACATACAAAATGGAAGCCCTTATTAGCAAGATGGCCACAATACAAGGACCAAAGAAGTAGAAAAATAAAAAGACAAACTAATGCAGAAGACAAGAGGAAGAATTAAAGAGGATAAAAATTACTAAAAATGGAAGAAAACCTTCTAGCCAAACACATATTTCGCACTGAATCACATATCATCAAAACTTTCCCCCAAATTAAGGGTAACACATGTCGTCTACATAAATCCAAACCCCAATTTTTGTCGCATGTCTACATAACCCCATTCTCTTAAATAAATTCCTGATTCTCTTTAGATTCACACTCAAACCCCCAATATCATACATCCATACCACATATATATACAAAATACCGTACTTTACTTAATACTGGAAAAGATAAAGAAAAAGCATACTAAGAACAAGAATTACCAGGAAATTGAAGTAATACATGTTGAGAACCGATAGCCTGACAGTCAAAGCAAACTCTACCCGGTTATCGCCTTTTTCTCGCTTAAGGTAGTGCTAATATAAGAAAATAAACACAAAGTGAGATATAAATAATTATCTATTTAAAATGTTGTAAGTTCCCCATTTTTCAAAGAAACCAACTTTCATATCTTGGAATAAATTTTAAACTGGGACCCATTAAAGCAAAAAGAGGGCGTGTGGGGTTCACCCACCTCGACTTTCGTTTCTTTTTAAATGCCTCACTTTAAGCTGCATCCTTATCACAACTTCTCCATGTTCTATCTCAAAAAAAAGCTATACTTATTTGGGGGGGGGGCAACTGATGACTTTATAAAATCAGTTTACGGGACATTTCCCCTTCAACAAATGATGGATCCCCACAAAGAAAACTACATGCTCATTCCCTACGTTCCCCCGTTACGAAGTCATGAGATAATGTCTCTTAACCGTCACCCGTAAGAAAATAGGGTCTAAGACAACCGAAGGCATTGTTATGCCTTCGGTTGCCACGGGCTTCTAATATGATCTTATTTATTACAACTTTACACGTATCTTCCATCCAAGCAGCCTATTATTTTTCTTATCTCTTTTATGTCTCTCACGTGTCTCCATAGCCCTCACTAGTCACTGGTCTCTGAAAATTGGGGACACTCGACTAAAAGGGGATAAAAGGGAAGAAAAAGAAAAAGAAACACACGTAATCTAATGACCAGGAACTCAGACCAATCCTTGTTGATCGAAAAACAACCTCACAAACCCGACAATCATGTAGGAAATAAATGGTTGTTATTGACAACTGTACTTCCAAAATCTTTAGGTGTAATTTCTTTATCTTTCCAAGTTAGAGGTAGGAAAATTAATAGTTTACCAAGTGTCTTAATAGTGCCTAGTAACTAGTTGATCGTAACACTAAGATTAATGAAAATTTATTGTTTACTTAGAATATTTAAATCTCCCATTGGGGTGATTTAACGCGGCAATTCCTGCAATAAAGGGTGGTACAAAATATTACAGACAACTTCTTCTATCTTTAAATTTATATACCTTCAGGATTTTTAAGATTCTACACATCTTATTTTTCATTTGGAGATTAAAGCGAGCTGGCCATCTCGTCTAAAACGACCTGTGTGTATGGTGTGTGTCTCAAGGTAAAGCTCAATATTTTGTGTTTGGTAAGAATTTGAAGATAATCTTGTTTAGCAATGGGCCTTCATTCTTGAGTAAATCTTCATATGGCTTTGCTCATTAGTTTTAATCAGTGAGGTTTCTTTATCCATCAACATCTGTCACATGATTTTAATTATATTCTTATTATGTAATATGATTTCTTTATCCATCCAAAAGCATGTCACAAGATTTTAATTATATTCTTATTAAATAATATGCATAAGAGGAATTTTATAGTTATGGTCCATGTATTATTAATTTAATAAGAACCGTTAAATCTTTAATTAAATTGATAATAGTCGTTGGATCTAAAATAATAAAATATTCTATAACAAACAATAAATATGTCATTGGTATTCTAAATTGAATAGAATAATATACCTTTATAATAATTAAACTAAAACGAAGTGAAAATGCTAAACTGAATAGAAGTATAATGTAAAATTCATAATTAAATATTTTTCTTCAATTTCTGGAAAATATTTGTTGAATAAATTTTTAATCCATCACCTAATTAAACAATAATTCGTGAGTTTCAAGCGAACTGTGAAATCGTCAAAATATGAATTTATGAGTATGCCTCCTGTCAGAGCCTGTCGCTTAAATGCGGTTTACGTTGGTTCATGTGGTTTACAGGCTATTACGTGAGCCCGTACAATTTACCCAGTACGCACCCAAAGGGTAGCGGCTATGGGTTACCTACGATTAAAAAAAGATAAAGCTGAAATACGAAATTTGATAGTTTCTTTTTTTTTGAACTTTAATTTAATTTTTTTAACCATTTCAAGTTAATAAATATTTGTTAAATAAAAAATAAAATACTCGTACATTACACGCTAAAATATTAAAAATTTAGTAGTCGGTCATGTACTTGCACTACAAGAAAAATGCAATCAGACAACGGTTGAAAGACAACGGTTAAAAAAAATACCGTTGTCCTAAAAAATACAACAACGGTGAAATGATTTTGAAAAAAAACAGTTGTGTGAGCTTAAGGACAGATAATAGTTATCTATCAGTTCAAAAACTGTTGTCTTTGTTATGCCCTCCCATGGAATCAGACAACAGTGTGCAAACTAAAATGTTTTCTTAGAATACTAAGACAACACGCTAGAACTGTTGTTAAATAACAACCATTTATCAGATTAAGACGATGGTTTTGCTGCTTATGTTGTGTAATTTGGACAAGTGCTTATTCTTACCCTTGTCTCATTAAAAATCAAACAAATGTGCGTTTATACCATTGTTAAAAGGAAAGGCCACAGATAATGGTGTTTTAAAGCATTATATTTATAAGATTTACACGACGGATTTATAACGCGTTGTCTAAACACCACACTTTAAAAGATACTTTTAGAGGTTGTTTTGACTTATTTATTTTTCATTCTCCCTCCTATTTTAATTTAATCTCCCACAAAATTTTAACAACTCAGCAGTTTACTTTTTTCATCTCTCAACTAATAGACAACGGTTTGAGATGTAAAAAACTTGTTAGAAACTTAAACACACAATGGTTTGGTTCTTCATGCATGTTGTCTAAACTCTAGGTAGAAGATGGTTTAATAGATTATCTATAAACTGTTGTCTCTGAGTAATGTTAAAATGAAAAAAATGAGTTGTATATATATTAAATCCCCAGAAAATTAATCCAAAAGTAGCCAACCAATGACTACCTAACAAAATATCATCCAACCAATATAGACTAGCAAAAAACCCTCAATCAAGTTGGCAAATCATAATATTTCCTCAAGTCAACAACTAATTTCAATTGGATAATTCACAAACCAAATTACTTATTAAGATGTTATGTAAGCTTACTTATCACACCAACAAATAATTACTTATTGCAGAATTTCACTCGTTAAAGCAAGTTCACTTATGGAATTGTGATGGAAGAGATAACAACACGAGATGAAAGTAGTAATATATGTCCAGCTGGGCAAAGGGTGTTGCCAAGTGGAGGCGTAAGTGCTAATGGACCTCCGACAACCCTCAGTGGCACTGGCATTGACCGAATGGCATTCTTACAGGCTAATATAACAAGAGACAACACAAAGTTTGTCAATGGAGCAATTGTGGGTGAAAGAAATGTATTCCAGGTAAGCAAATTGATAAAAGTTCATAAATAAGTAAAATATTAAGAGTATTTCTTGAAGAAACTTGATGAGTTGATGTTAGATGATTACTGAGTATTTTCTTCCTCGCTGTGTCTTTCTAATACCCGTGTTCTTGACTTTTTCTGCAGCTAGACCAGGGTCTTTTCATTGGCAGTAAGTTCCCGTTTTTTAATCGTCACCAGCTGACTTGGACCAAATTCCTCCAGCTGAAGATAGTGGAAGAAGGTGCTGGTAACCCTCCACCCCCAGTAACAAGTTGTTGGCAGAGAAGAAGCAGGGTATCATATATTGAACACCTTATTCGATCAGAATTCCAACCAAAACCTTGACAAGCGACCAACGGTTTTAATTAGGCATGTCCATAAAACCAATAATGCAATCAAACAGGCTTTTCCACGAAAATGGGCAAAAACGGGAAACAATGAAATCCGGATCAATAATCACATTGGTCACTGAAAGAAAAATAAAAAAACTGAACATGGTTACAAATTTAAGATTATCAGGGTTTATGGCCCATCAACACTACTGTCCAATAATTAGATGACACTGAATCCAACATATAAATGCCAGACAGTCCAAACAATCAAGAAAAAGGGAGCGATAAATTAGAAAATTACAAATTCCAATATGATAAATCATTTATAAAAATTAAAAAAAAACTGCTAACTTCATATATATTAAAACAGTAATCGTAATTGACACTGATTAATTAAAATTATCAAATTTTGGCAAATAATAATTCGAGAAATAAAAAAAGATTTACGAATAAATAAATTATAGAAGGCAGATAGGTAACTCATGCTGGGGTAATTTTCTAGACAATTTAACTTGAAAGAAGGTAATTTTTACCATCATGGGAGTTGAATCCATTCATCTTCGTCCCGCATATAACTAGCTTTTTTCTCATCAAGTTCGTCAACATTGGGAAACATTGGCAAGTGTAGCTCATTCTCAAGTTCTATTTCTACTGATCCATCATTTTCATCGTCACATTGTTCATAACAGTTCTTTTCCGGTAATTTCAACACGACATACCAATGTTTTTCAAGAGGATCATCAATGTACCAAACCTGCTTAACATGTTTCCCTAGCACGAACGGATCATTTACGAAACCTAATTTGTTCAAATTAACAATTGTATATCCCAAGTCATCTACCTTAACCCCCTGGTTCATATCTACCCAATTACAACGAAATATTGGGACTCTAAATTTGTTATAGTCCAACTCCTATATACTTGTTATAACTCCATAGTAGGTCTGTGAAGTATGTTCAATATTCTTCTCCTTACCCTGTACAAGCATTGTATCTGCAACGACACAGACACCACTACACTGAACTTGTCGAGTGTCATCACGCTCCTTGGTGCTAAACGTAACACGGTTGATTCTATATCCGCTAAATGTAGGGACATTCTTGTTGGGCCCTTCAACAATCCACCTTATCTCCTCAGGTATGTTGTTATGGTCATCCAACAATTCTGATTGAATCTATTTAAAACAAATTGATAAATATTAATTATGATGTTTGCTTAAATAAACAAATAACAAATACATTTACCAGAAAAATATAAACTAGGCCTATTTATGATGTTTTTATTCAAATAACAATTATACCTTTTTTCTGAACCATTTATGAAATTCTGCATTTTGCTTGTTTTTAAGCCAGACTTCATCATTTTCATGTTGTTGGTATCTTGTCATCAAAGATGCCATATGCTCGCTACGAGAAAAATCACTTTCTTTAGTATATTAATCAAAGTGCAGAAAATAATGAAATAACACACACTTAAATATCACTAACTTACTCAAAATATAGTCTAATGTTAGTTGTATTTTGGAGAAAACACAAATGTGCTAGATGCAAGTCCTCATCGCTCGGCTTTATCAATGTCGCACCAGATAGAGGTCTTGCATTCTGCTCATACTTTGCATTTTGAGACACTCCCACGGTAGATTTTTCAAAATTCACCAAACACTCCACCGCCTCTTCGGCAACGTATGCCTCAGCAATACACCCTTCGGGATGAGCCGGGTTCCGTACATATCCTTTAAATGCTTTTAGATATCTCTCGAAGGGATACATCCAATGAAGGAATATTGGCCCACAAAGTTTAACCTCTCTCACGAGATGAACTGAGATATGGATCATCACATCAAAGAACGAAGGGGGAAGTGCTTTTCAAGCTGGCACAATGTTTCCACTAACTCACTCTGCATTTTTTCCAACTTGTCTACATCGATCACTTTACTGCAAATTGCCTTGAAGAAAAGGCAAAACCTATTAATTGTGCACCTGACTTGTTTTTGTAATACTGATCGAATTGAGATTGGAAGCAAATGATGCAATATCGTGTGACAATCATGAGATTTCATTCCAACAAGCCGAAGATTTTCCATGTTTACAAGATTCTTAATATTTGAACAAAATCCATCTGCCAGCTTCATTTTAAGAAATGATGAGCAAACTATTTTTTTTTCTGCATGCGTTAAGTTCCATGATGCCAACGGTACCTTTTCTTTCTTTCCAGGAGTCTTAGGTCTCAGCTCCGTTCTTATTCCCATTTCAGCCATATCAAGACGGACAGATTCCCTATCTTTTGTCTTCTTCGGAATATTTAGTAAAGTTCCAAGAAGGGCTTCACATATATTTTTCTCGATGTGCATCACATCGAGAACATGCCTAACTGGCAAAAATTCCCAATACTCAAGTTGGAAGAATATTAAAACCTTTTTCCAAACAGGTCGAGGTTCACCTTTCTTCCATCGTGGTTGCCGTTGTTTCTTTCCAAATACATGGGCCCTTAAATGTTGTACTCTTTGAAAAACCTTTTCTCCAGTTAATGGAACAGGGGCGACCCCCTTCTCCACAGTGTTATCAAAAGCTGATTTCTGCCTTCTATAAGGATGATTACGGGGCAACCATCTTCGATGCCTTATAATCACCGTCTTACGGTAATTAACCAACCTAGTAGCTTTTGTTTCATCAATACAAATAGTACACACATTATACCCTTTAATAACATTTCCTGACAAGTTCCTTAAGGCAGGATAATCACTTATTGTCCATAATAAAATGCCCCTAAGCATGAAAGACTCTTTCTTATAAGCGTCGTACATTTGTTTCCCACGCCACAACTCTTGCAGATCTTCTATTAGTGGTTGAAGGAACACATCGATATCATTTCCAGGCTCAGTCGGTTCAGATATTAACAAGCAGAGCATAATATACCTTCTCTTCATACAAAGCCATGGAGGAAGGTTATAAATTGATAGCAAAACAGGCCAGCTTGAGTAATCAGTACGATTTCCATGAAAAGGATTGAAACCATCGGAAGATAAAGCTAATCGAAGGTTCCTAGTCTCTGATGCAAAATCAGGCCATTTTTGGTCGACATCCTTCCATGTTATTGAATCAGCCGGATGCCTCATTTTACCATCCTTTTGTCGCTCGGTGTCATGCCACGTCATGTCCTTTGCAATGTGAGGTGTATTGAATAAATTTCGTAATCTTGGTATCAGCGGGAAATACCATAGAACTTTAGCAGGGACCCCTTCAAGTTCATCTCCTTTTTTGTTCAATTTCCATCTAGAGGCCTTACATACGCGACAAGTAGTTTGTTCTTCATCTAAATCACCACGGTATAAGAGACAATTATTCAGACATGCGTGTATCTTTTCATACCCCATTCCTAATGCACATAAGGTTTTTTTTGCTTCATTGAAGGAAGAAGGGATGTTGTTGCCTTCTGGAAGTAAAGAGCCAAGTAATAACAGAATATCACTGAAGCATGAATCAGACATACCATGCTTCACTTTCAAGTTGTATAACTGGACCAGAGCTTTCATCTTAGTGTACCTCTCACATCCAGGATAAAGAGGTTGATGTTCACCTTTAACATGGTTAATGAAATCAGAAGTGTCGGTTTCGTCAGAACTTTCATCAGAAGACATATCATCGTCGTCGTCCTCGTCACGTTCACCCATTCTTGAGGTGCCTTGATTGATAGATTCCGAAGTGTCGGTTTCATTAGAACTTTCTACAGAATTATTCTCCCCGTGCCATATCCAACGTGTATAAGTTTGATCAATACCATTTTGAAAAAGATGGTTTTTAACTATCTGCGCTCTCCATGATTTACTATGTGCGCAGTTTACACATGGACAACTGATTTTTTCTGCATTATAACCATTCTCAAATGCAAATATTAACAAATCTTCCACTCCTTTTTTGAACTCTTTTGTTCTTCTATCCGCTTTTAACCATGACCTATCCATCTTTTAAAAGTCTGAATAGAACCTCAAATTCAGACTAAATTATGAAATCTTTATATTTCCCCAAAATCTTTATAACTGAACCCTAATTGAAGTAAAAAAAAGCATCAAAATGAATTCAAAACAGAGGACTTATATAACCCAAATGCATAAATTAAAGTACTTACCTGTCTTTATAGCTTCTTAAAAATGAATTGTGAAGTCTTTATATTTCCCCCAAATCAATATGAACCCTAGTTCAGAATCACAAAAGAATGAATTCATCAAAATGAATTCAAAAGAGAGTACATATAAACCCGACTTCATAAAAGACTTTACTTACCTGTTCTAGTGTGAAAAGAAATTTAAAACCCGAGTTCTTGATGTCTTGGAATTTTGATGTGACATGGATTTGATATCTAGATTTGAGGACTTGAGGGTATTAGCACGATTTTGAGCATAGATTTGAGAGTATTAGCACGAATTTGAGCATAGATTTGAGAGTATTATGGATTTGAGAGCACATGGACATGGATGAACGACCTAACTACCAAGTAAATAAATGTGTTCTTGTTCCGACAAATACATATTGCTGAACAAATATATGTCTGGAATAAAAAGTAATTAATAATATGTTTAAGTCTCAACTAAATTATTATATAAGAATTACATGGCTCATAAATTAAAATATTTTGAATAATATTAATTCATTTATTTTCTAGGACCACAATAATTTGGATTTTATGTATTTGAATAAATTAATATAGAGGAATAAATTATATAATTTATTAAAAAATAAATAATCACAAATTATTTTAACGAAATAGTATGTCGGTAATAAGAATATCGAATTTATATTACACGAAAAATTGTGAAGTTGTTCTTTAATATATATTAGTGTAGTTTGAATCGTTTAGAATGTCTTTATTATCATTTTCAATTTCAATATTTTTTATATTATTAGTGTTAAACGATCGGTAAATAAATCATCTAATTATCTTTAGTTTGTTATTTGTTTTTACAACTTGATCGTATCGACAATTGGGAGTTCCGAACTATATATTGTTTTACACAATGGTGTTTTTGAAAAACTATTGCCCAACACTAGATTAAATAGTTGTTTTGTAAACTGTTACATATAACTCACTAGCAATAAGTTTGACTTTTTGGAGTTGATATCCCATGTTTATCGATATTTTCTAAATTTGTAAATATTTTCGACGATCCAATTATACGGATGTTTAAATCACCCTTTTAATGATCCAAACATATGGATGTGCTTCGAATATGAATATGATTATCATATACAATATTGATACCTTTTCTAGAAAAAGATGTTCCGATGTGTTTTTATATTAATTGAATCTTTCTTATTAAGCATATTCATCAATTATTCTAAACATTATACTTTAAACCCTATTTTAACCCCGAATAATTTTTTTTATTGTAGGTAACCCGCAGCCGCTACCCTTCAGGTGCGCACTGGGTAAACCCTACGGGCTCACGCAATAGCCTGCAAACCACGTGAACCAAACTAAACCGTATTTAGCGACAGACTCTAACTCATGAGGCATAATCATAAATTCTCCTCCCGTGGGATTCGAACCTGTGACCAAGAGGATAGTTATCCCCTCTTTAACCAGCTGAGCCAACCCTTGCGGGCAACCCCGAACAATTTAGAAAATTACTCTTTCAACTACTTTGTTAAACTAATTTGTTAACCCCTAGTGATCCTTATATCGTAACCGTAACCCCTTATAAGTCACCTTATCAGTCGACCCTACTTATAAGTTGAATTTACGACTTATAAGCTGATAAGTTGAATGTTAGTAACGACGTACTTTGTTCTGAATATATTTTGATTTTTTCTTCTTCATCAACTTTATTTTATAAAGTTATGCTTCAAGATGTCAATCTAATCAAAATTCATTAATTTTAATTAGATGTTGAATTGTTGAATTATGATTTTAGTGAAAATAAATGTAAAGCTATTTTATTGAAAGCTGAAAAAGACTTTCATTCATAAGAAAAAAGAATTACTATCGTTGGGATCTGATTCTACAGTAGATACAGATCCCAACGATAGTAATTCTTTTTTCTTATGAATGAAAGTCTTTTTCAGATTCAATAAAATAGCTTTACATTTATTTTCACTAAAATCATAATTCAACAATTCAACATCTAATTAAAATTAATGAATTTTGATTAGATTGACATCTTGAAACATAACTTACTTATCAGCTTATAAGTCGTAAATTCAACTTATAATTATTAAATATTAAAATTAAGGACATATGGTTTTAGTTTCAGTTTTGGCCAAAAAATGTCCCGAACCAAACCGTGCTCCACCCTAGTTATAACTCCATCTTTAATTATTTTAAAATTTTACAAAGAGAAACTTAATATCCTTAATTATTATTTGTTTAATAAATTTTTATTCACAAACGTCTCTGTTAGCGTAATCTACGTTTGTTTATAGTAATATTCTTAATTATTATTATTATTTGTTTATAGTGATATGATCGAAGTCTTCGAATCAGATTATCGAACTTTTAAGGTACCAAAAATTTAACTTTTATGGATTACGTCAAATGTTTTATCAACATATGTGCACTCGCAAACATCGAACATTTAAAAATTAAAAGTTTTACAATAGATTATTCTTATTTTTGTTTTAGATTATAGACAACGGTTTAGGACAAAAAACTTTTGCTGGAAAATATATGAGACAACGGTTTGTGTAAGAAACCGTTACACAACTACTATTTAAATAATATAGCATACGATAACGGTATCCTGTAAGAACCGTTATGTGATAGTTGATCTTACAACAGTTACTATATCTCCAAATATATGGATAATTTATATATATTTTGATTTTTGATTTTTAGGTTTTAAAAAAATTAAATAATAACAGATTTTGTTGATCGTTGGATTAAACCAGATCTGTATCTAGGCCGTTGGTTTGAAGTGAATTTTTTTCATTTTCCCTCTCTTTTAAATTTCATCTCCCCCCTTTATTTTTTTAGTATCCCCCCGAAATATCCCCCCAAAAACTTTACTCCCCAATCCCCTTCTTCCCCATCAGTTACTCCTCGTCATAACTCCCCAACCCCCTTCTTCCCCATCATCAGTTACTCTTCTTCACGGCGATTTTCTTCACACAATTTTCTTCCTCTTCTTCACACAATCTTCTTCCTCTTCTTCACACAATCTTCTTCCTCTTCTTCCATTCGATTATACTGGTATGTTTCTAATTCAATTAGAGACCGTAAAGCCCTCATCTATATTTGGGGATTTTTGATTTTTACATGTTTTTAATAAGTTTCTAAAATGCTATTCAATTTATTTGGGGTTTTTTGATTTATTTTAGTACTCTAAAACCCTCTTCAATTTATGTTGGGGTTTTTTATTTTTAACTCAATATTTTATGAGATTTAAATGTTGCATGCAATGTTTGATGGTATTGTGGAGTGTCTTTGCTTTGCGGAATGTTGCATGCAATGTTTGATGGTATTGTGGAGTGTCTTTGCTTTGTTTTATTATGTAAAATTTGCATGCAATTGTGGAGTGTTGAGTGTTGATGATGAAACCCCTGGTTTTAAACTGTAATTATCTCATGATGAAACCCCTGGTTCTTGCTATTCTCTTGTTTTTTGTTCCAAATGGATATTAACAGGGTGCTAATTTCTGTTTGAAATCTTGTAACTGTGCTAATTTCTATTTTTTTGTTTCATGTTTCTATTGATTTTTGAGATGAAATTACTGGTTTGTTTGTTATAACTCTGCAGTCGATTAGTTAGTTGAATGTGCCCTGTGCTACTGTCCTATAATAAATGGATAATTTATCTTTATTCACATACCGTAAGTTGTACGATTATAAGCTAGATTTTATTGTTGGTTGAATGTTTGTTTGTGTATATCTCTGGTTAGTTTAGGCACTCAAAGTGTGTCATTTTAAGTAAAATTTATAATACGCTTTTAAGTTGGAAAGTTCAGATATCTCAATGGTTATTCTTTTGTTATTTTTAGGTTCTTTTACCTGTAATGTCTTTGAGTTTTATTGAGTTTACTGTCATGTTAATGTCGTACTTATTCCTTGTTTGTGTATTTCATAGGTTATGGCTACTCCCAAGAAGAAGACCAAGGCAGATAAGGGAAATTTGAAAAAGAAAGCGTCTCACAGGAATGGGTTCAAAAAGACACGATCTTCACCCCATCCAAGGACAATGAGTGTGCTAAGGGCTTTAAGAAAGACAAAGTCCACGAATAGCGAGACCTCTACTCCATTGAGTTCTCCCCCAAAAACTGTGAAGAAGGCCATTTCTGAAAACTTACAAAAGAAAATATCAAAGAAAAGAAAACGAGAAAAAGTTGTTACCAAACCGGACAATATTCAAGGACTAAAACTATTGAAGCGAGGCTGTGTAACGATGCACCGAATTGTGAAACGCAAGATCCGAGGGATCAAACTTACTGTGTCTTTTAATGCAAAAGGAGAGGCATATGGTGAAGAAGGTAAAGAGATGCAATCATATATTGGAGTTGTGGCAAGAACCAAAACCCCGATCTGGCATGATTCTTGGAAATGTGTTCCTAAAGAGACAAAGACAAAAATTTGGGACTGTGTGCAGGTAAAATGAATATAAATAACTTCCATCATTTTAACTTTTATTTTTATTATTTGTTCTTCATTAACTAGCACCTTTTAACTTTAAATTTGTTGGTATATGTACGTAGATGGCTTATGTTGTACGTGAGTCTGCAAAAAAGTTGGTATTCAGATCGGCCGGGGCAAAATGGAGGGAATTTAAATGTCGGCTGACCAAGTACTACATTCTTCCTTATCTGGATCAACCTCAATTTTTTGCACATCCTCCTGCAGATTTTACTTTAATAGAAAAATCACACTGGGACATATTTGTTGTTGATCGCACGTCGCCTGAGTTTCTGGTATATTTCTACTTAGCTTTATTCATTTTAATATTTACTTACTTATGATCTTCTAACCTTATTGCTGCTTTTTATGAAGAAAATTCATAAAGAACAATAAGAAAGAAGGAAGTTGAGTAAATATCCACATCGAATGTCTCGAAAAGGTTATGCCAATCTCGAGTATGAATGGGTTAGTGAAATGAAACAACATGCACATTTTTTGCTTCATATTAATTTTACAAGCATGTTTATGTTATTACTAAGGTGATCCTTTACATGTAAATGTAGACTGAATCTCATTCAGATGCAGAGGAAGTAGATCGGTCGGACACTTGGATCCTAGCAAGGATGGACGAAGATGGTAATTTTTTAAATGATGAAGTTGCAGAAAAAGCTAAGGAAATTGTAAGTTATTAATATAATTGTCCATTCTATTTGATGCACATATTTGTGTATTTTTTAATAAAGAACTGAAGTTTCAAAAGTTAAATTTTAATAAATTATATACACATGAAGCCTTTTTATAGTTTATCTTTTTCTATTACAATGTATAATTCGAATTAGTGGTCTCTAGTTTAACTTAGGATTTGTTTGTATGCCTTTACTGCTAGTAGCATGTTGATTGTATCATATTTAATATTAGTAATTAATTATATATTGAAAGGCATATGTCATAGCCTACTCGTTTATTCGAGTATTTAACTCAACTCAAATAAGAATGTAATAAGTAAATAGTGGATCAATCATCAGAGAGATCTCACAAAGTAACATCTGTCAAAGAATAAAGAAACATTGTTCATCTGCAGACTTGAAGATTCACTGGAAGAAGTTCAAGAATTTGATCATGCCTCAGTGATATAAATCAAGATCGTGGATTTAATCAAGTGACAGAGATCTCGTCAAGGTATCATTTATTACAAGGATTCAATCAGAACAACAAAGTCAAGACATGAAGAAACGTCACGAAAGTTAGTCACTCATGAACCAGACAGTACATCGAGTGTCAGCAATGAAGTGACGGAATTGATTCATAAGTCTCAGTGACTTTCAGAAGATTGACAGAAGAATGGTTGCTGCTCATGGTTAATATTAATTCTCCATTAATTAATTAAGTCATATAATTTAATTAAGAAAATAAATTATATCTGCAAGGATTAATTTATTAATTAATTGAATTAAATTGATTAATTAATTTAGAATTAATATTAAGGAATTACAGAATTTTAATTGGTTTAAAATCTATTTAAATTGAAACAAAGCAAACTGATTGTATTAGTATGACAATCGGTATGACAATCAATAGTCATACCGAAAGTCATGCTAATTCATTTAATTGTCTTGTTAGAATTTTTATTAGATTAAAAATCTGTTATTAATCTTTGCAAGACAATCTGAATTGTACTTATGTAACAATCGGTATGACAATCAATTGTCATACCGAAAGTCATGCTGGTTCAAAGGATTGTCATTGCAGTTCATTTGCATTCGGCTGTTTACTTAAAAAGAAACAAAAGAAGCAGAAGACAAGATCATCCAAAAACTCAGCAAAAACAGAACATACAGAAGAACAAAAGAGAAAAAGAA
This sequence comes from Apium graveolens, assembly GCF_009905375.1. Taxonomy (NCBI): domain Eukaryota; kingdom Viridiplantae; phylum Streptophyta; class Magnoliopsida; order Apiales; family Apiaceae; genus Apium; species Apium graveolens. The sequence goes on from NC_133653.1 coordinate 110,280,329, forward strand.
GCAGAAAAATATTACATCTATTCTGCAACTTCAAGATCAATTTCTAGATTGTAAAGTTATATCCAATCAACTAGAAATACTTATCTTGTTCTTGTGTATCAATCTAGCGGATTAAAATCCCTAGAACTTAATCTCAAATCGCATTTAGCATTTGATCTTTTAATTACAAAAATAGAAAAAGTTCATGTCAAATTTATTCTAGATTTGTAATAATTGATTTGAGATTAATCCCTTGTAACCGATACCGTAGTTGTAACACCTTTCAAGTTTAATAAAAGTTTTATTTAACTTGAATTTTGTTTCACAATTTTATTCCGCATTTTATTCGACTAAACGGTATTGTTTGCATTCAACCCCCCCTTCTACAAACAAATTGGGACCTAACAATTGGTATCAGAGCCTTCTGATTAACGTACAAATCTAGATCCTAGACTTTTGTGTTTCTTTCACTTCTTGAATTTTTTATTCACTCAAAAAATTCATAATGACTACACAAAAAGTTGGAACCGTTAAAATTCCACTTTTCGATAAAGAAAATTATGTTATGTGGAAGAAGAAGATGCTACTGTTTTTACAGGTTGCTAATCCCAAATATTTGCAAGTGTTGAAGAAGGGTCCAAAAATACCTATGGTTATTGAACCAGAGGTAATAGAAAATGATGTGGTGATCACCAAAGCGAGAACTTATGTGAAGGATCCTGAGGACCTCTCTCCTGCTGAAATAGAAGAAGCTTCCCTGGATGCTAGCCTTCAATTAATCTTAGTAGATTCCCTTAATCCCCTAATGAATAGACATGTGATGAATTGTAAAGATTCCAAACATATCTGGGAAACTATTGAGATTATTAATGAAGGCACAGAGGAAGTTAGGGAGAACAAACTAGAAATCCTAACCTCTGAGTATGAATACTTTAAATCCAATCCAGGAGAAGGAATCACTGAAGTGTTTGAGAGGTACAATGCATTGATCAACAACCTGAACATTAATGGTAAATACTATTCCATCAGGGAGGTCAACAAAAAGTTCCTTTTGACTCTGCCAACTCATCTCGAACATAGAATCACTGCCATAAGAGAAGCAAGAGATCTGAGTGAGATTTCTTTGGAAAGGCTCTATGGTGTGTTAAAGACTTATGAGTTGGAGCAGATTCAGCAGAAGGAAGTTTACGGGAAAGGAAGAGTGGTCAGCACGTCTACTGCTCTAGTAGCTGATGAACAGCAACAACAACCACTATATCAACAACAATCTCAACAGTCAGATAGAATGGTACAGTCTTCCAAGGTTGAAGATAATGTGATAGTAGCAGAATTTGATTCTCCTACTACAAATCAATCAGGAGATGATTATTATTCCTTGGAAGAACTGGAGCAATTGGAGGATGAGTCAATGGCCCTGATTGTCAAGAGATTCTCAAATGTCAGATTCAAAAGGAATCCCAAGTTCAAGTACAAGTCCAACTACAACAGATTCCAGAAAGGTGGATCTTCATCCTCTAACACCAGCAGTGGTGGGTATAAAACAGGGATGGTTGATCGAAGCACCATTCGATGCTTCAACTGTAATGAGTTGGGACACTTTGCCACAGAATGCAGGAAGCCAAAACAAGCAAGGAAGAACTCTTACGATTCTAATCAGAAGAGTAAATCTGAAAGGGCGTACCTGGCAAAGGGAAGAAGCTGGGATGATACTGACAGTGAAGATGAAGAAGTTGGGAATCTTGCTCTCATGGCTAGTGATGCAAGCACCTCATCGTCAAGAAAAGAGGGCATTAAACAGGTACAACCGGTAGTGTGGATTCTTGACAGCGGATCGTCAAGACATATGACCGGAGATAGAGCCCTGCTATCAAATGTGGTTGAGAAAGCTGGCCCAGTGGTTACCTTTGGAGATAACAGCAAAGGTTTAACGGAGGGATATGGCTGTTTGCAAGCTGGAAATGTTATCATTGAAAATGTATATCTTGTGCAAGGACTTGAACACAATCTGCTTAGCATTAGTCAGTTCTGTGACAACGGCTACAATGTTTTATTCGACAAGCTGAAGTGTCAGATTCTGCACAAGAAAAGTGAAAAACCCTCCTTAATGGGAATCGAAAGGAAATCTGTTCGTAGCTGACATGAACTCTGGAAGCAATCTTGAAGTCAATTGTTTCTATGCAAAGGCATCGTCAGATGAGAGTTGGCTATGGCACAAGAGACTTTCCCATCTCAATTTCAAAACAATGAATTCTCTTGTCAAAAGAGAATTGGTAAGAGGTCTGCCTCAGCTGGAATTCTCTCCAGAAGGACTATGTGAGGCTTGCCAGAAAGGAAAGTCAAAGAAAGCAAGTCACAAAGGCACTGACATATCTTCCATAACTGGTGTTCTGCAATTATTGCACATGGATTTATTTTGTCCAGTTAATATCCTTTCTATGTCAAAGAAGTGTTACTGTCTTGTGATAGTTGATGACTATTCCAAGTATACGTGGGTTTTATTTCTTCACTCTAAGGATGAAACACCACAAGTTGTGATTGATCATATCAAGATGATTGAGTTAGATTCTAACGTCCCTGTTAGAGCAATAAGGTCAGATAATGGAACAGAATTCAAGAATGCACTTCTCAATGGATTCTGTACAGACAAAGGGATTACCAGACAATTTTCAGCTCCTAGAACCCCTCAGCAAAATGGAGTGGTAGAAAGGAAGAATCGTACATTGATTGAAGCTGCAAGAACGATGTTAAATGAATCAGGTCTTCCAATGTACTTTTGGGCTGAAGCTGTCAATACTGCATGTTATACTCAGAATCGAACTCTAATCAACAAAGACTTCATGAAAACTCCTTATGAGATTTTGAATGAACAGAAACCTTCTATCAAATACTTTCATGTATTTGGTGCCAGATGCTTCGTGCTCAAGGATGGAGATGATCGTCGTGGTAAGTTCGAGGCAAAGGCATATGAGGGTATTTTTGTTGGATATGGAAGAAGATCATATAGAGTGTATATCATTGATCAACACAAAGTAACTGAAAGTGTCAATGTTACATTTGATGACACTAAACTCCCTAGTATCCAAACTGAAGATCCTTCTGAGAAACTGAAGTTTGATGATACGTCAGATTCAGAGTCAGAACATGGTCAAGAACCTGAGGTTGTTGCTGGTGAAGAACCTGTTAATCCTGATGATACTCAAGGTAATAGTGATGGAAACTCTGGCAACAATGGAGATACCACTGCTACTGACGGAGAATCTTCAAGTCAACATGGCAACAACTCAGGGGGAGATATTGAAGGATCATCTAGTAGGACACAACATCACAATGAATTTCAAGGCGAATCATCAAGATCAAATCTTCCAAGACAGACTGTCTGGAATAAAGCTCACCCTTTTGAGTTGATTATTGGTGATCCAGATGTTGGAGTCAGAACTAGACGTGCTACTCAAAATGAGTGTCTGTTCTCAGGATTTCTTTCTGAGATGGAACCTAAGAAAATTGAAGAAGCACTGACTGATCCAGATTGGGTGATTGCTATGCAAGATGAACTCAATCAGTTTGAAAGTCAACAAGTCTGGAAACTGGTACCTAGGCCTGTACACAAGAAAGCTGTTGGTACTAGGTGGGTATTCAGGAATAAACTAGATGAAGATGGTGTGGTTACAAGAAACAAGGCAAGACTGGTAGCTAAAGGGTATTCTCAAGCTGAAGGTATTGATTATGATGAAACCTATGCTCCAGTGGCTAGACTTGAGGCCATCAGGATATTTCTGGCATTCGCAGCATTTTCAAACTTTAAAGTTTATCAAATGGATGTCAAGAGCGCCTTTCTGAATGGAAAGCTGGATGAAGAGGTATATGTAGAGCAACCTCCTGGTTTTGAAGATCCAGATCATATGGATTTTGTCTTCTTTCTTTTCAAGGCTATCTATGGGCTAAAACAGTCTCCAAGAAAATGGTATGACACTCTCTCTGAATTTCTTATTGAAAATAGCTTTATTAGAGGTGTCATAGACAAAACTCTCTTTTCTAAAAAACATAAGAATGATACTATATTAGTCCAAGTCTATGTGGATGATATAATATTTGGGTCTACTAATGATAATCTCTGTAAGAGATTTGCTAAGTTAATGCACAGCAAGTTTGAAATGAGCATGATGGGAGAGCTGAAGTTCTTTCTTGGATTACAAGTAAATCAAAGGTTAGATGGAACATTTATTTGTCAATCCAAGTATCTCAAGGAACTTCTCAAAAAGTACAATCTAGAGGATTCTGCATCAGCAAGGACTCCATCAACTACAGCTGTCAAGCTTGGACCATGTGAAAACTCCATTAAGGTAGATGTCACAAGCTATAGAGGTATGATTGGCTCGTTACTCTATCTTACTGCAAGTAGACCAGATATTATGTATGCTACATGTTTATGTGCAAGGTTCCAAGCGGATCCTAGAGATATTCATCTCGTTGCTGTTAAACGAATCTTAAGATATCTTAAGGGAACACCAAATCTAGGTATTTGGTACCCTAAAGAATCTGGTTTTAACCTTGTCGGATATACAGATTCAGATTATGCAGGAAGTGTTGTTGATAGGAAAAGCACCTCAGGAAGTTGTCAATTCCTAGGAAGCAGGCTAGTCTCATGGTACAGCAAGAAACAGCAAACAGTTTCCAACTCAACGGCCGAGGCTGAATATATTGCTGCTGGAAGCTGCTGTGCTCAGATCTTGTGGATTAGGAACCAACTACGAGACTATGGCTCTGTATTGAACAAGATTCCTATTTTATGTGACAACACAAGTGCAATAGCCATCACCAACAACCCTGTGCAGCACTCGAGGACAAAGCACATTGACATCAGGTATCATTTTATTAGAGAGCACGTCATGAATGGTACTGTTGAACTATTTTTTGTTCCAACAGAAGAACAAATAGCAGATATTTTCACTAAACCACTTGACGAATCCACATTTACCGGATTAGTTGGTAAATTGGGCATGTTGAATAGTTTTAGTGATTAATTTAGTTAATATCTGGAATCTGTTCTTGAATGAATTTACAAATGAATTTTTCATAAATGAAAAATTCATCTGCAAATTTATTTTATCATTTTATCATATTTCTTGCTTATTTCTATGCAATATATATTATCTTATCTATTTTTATTTTCCCTATTTGTTAATTTAAAATATCTCAGAATATTTTATTTCCTCTAAAAATATTTTTCTATGAATTTTATTTGCTAAAATTCAATAGAAATCTATTTTTGGAATAAAAATAATAAATTCTGATATATTATCTTTGTTTCTGTAAAAATTTTAAGTGTTTATTTCAGTTTTACTATCTTGTAATATAGTTTCAGTATTCAAAAAGAAGTCTGTTCCATTTATTTTATTTTATTTTGTTTTCTACTGCAATGACAATCGGCAAGACAATTGAATTGTCTTGCTGAAAATCATTTCAGTACTTATATATATATATATACTTATTTTCTTATTAGTTATGTGTTTATTGCTGGTATGACAATCGGCAAGACAATTGAAATTGTCTTGCTGAAAGTCATTTCAGTGTAAATTATGTTAATTATGTTCTTCAGTATAGTTTTATACTGGCAAGACAATCGGTATGACTATTGGATTGTCTTGCCAGTTATAAACCATATAGATAATATTTTCATTTTATTATTATACTGGTATGACAATCGGTATGACTATCAGATTGTCATACCAGTTATAATTTTAATATTTATTCTGTTATTTCTTTTCCTTCTTTTTGCCTGGTATGACAATCGGTATGACAATCCCGGATTGCCATACCAGCTGTTATATAAAGGCTTTTGCTGTTTTGTTTTAAACCATTTCAACATAACAGTTCATTTCAAAAATTTTGAACAGTTTTTCTCCCTAATTTTTCTCTCTTCTCTCTCTTCGAACCAAACCAACAATCTGTCTTCTTCCTTGCTCGAGTTTTTACTCAGCACACAAAATCATCACTTTGTGATATATACATACAAGTATATATATAAAGAGATGCTGTTGAATTTTTCTTAAATAAAAATCAGTTTGCCCCTTCAAATTCCAGTTGTGTTATTGAATTTGAACCTTTTATTTTAATTTTAATTTCTGATTTGTGTCTTTTGGTTTGTCAAAACTGTGTTTGTGAGTTAAGAATTTTAACGAGATACATTTCTGTCTAAATTTTTCGATTATAATTAATTTAATTCGAATTATTAAATTAATTTAATTAATTCGAATTTTCTTAATATTATTCTTAAAATTCTGAAAAGCTTGTGTCTTATTATTATTTTATAAAATGGCTCTCAATTTCCAAATTGTCGCGCATAATCAGGTTGGTTATTTTAATCCGGAAAAATGTGATGTTGAAAAATTTAAGCCATGGATTAGATTTTTAAATGACCATTCGATTGTTAGCTCTGCTATTAAATCAAATGTGATTTTAAACGTCGATCTACTTAGACTGATTTGCACAACTTCTACTGTGGCCGATGATTCAAAATCTTTTTCATTCACCATCGCAAACACACAGTATGTAGTTGATGAAACAGTCGTCAATCGTGCGTTAAATTTTCCACTAGACAATTTCTGTAATTTACCCTCTGAAAATGATATCACAAATTTTTTCAATGCTATTCACTATCAGGGGGTGATCAATTTAACCAAACTTTCTAAATCAAATTTGGTGTCTGAATGGGATATATTCTTCGATACACTTTCCAAAGTGTTTGCCAACTGCACAAAATCTAATTTTCATAACATTACTTCCACCCTACAGTATATTGGTCTTGCGGTTGTTTTCAATCAAAGGATCAATTTTGGCAAACTACTTTTTCCCATTCTCTTGAGACGTCTAACTTCTGCTTTACGTGATCATTCTACAAATCGTAGGGTATCATGTTACTATGCTCGTTTTCTTATGACTATAGCAGATCATCTACTCACCCCTGAACACAAAGCACTTTTTGCTAACTCTGCTGTAACCGAACCCCCACCAGTTAGCAAAAAGATTTACACTCGCCAAGACACAACCTTCAAATTTATGCAAGTTCCAGTACTTGTATCTGCTTTCATGGCCAATTATATTCCCTTACCTATTTTTAATCTTCCCGGCCATGAACAGCAACCTCAACCTCCAGTGGTTCAAGCCACCCAGGCTCTTCCATTACAGGTAGTAACTCCTCACTCTCACTCTCTTCCTACTTCTGTTGTAAGACCCTCAGTGGTTGATAGGGCTGACCATGAAGTTGTAGAACCACAGCTTCAATCCCAGGTCATAGAGCCAAACACAGAGTCTCATTCTATCTCAACCTCTCCCCCACTGTCTAAAATGTTACCCAGGAGATTACTAGGAAGTAGTACATTGTCAAATATGAGTGAACCCTCAGCTCTGCCTCCTCCTAAGAAAAGAAAAACCTATTCTGAGGCATCTGAAAGCCCATCCTTGTCCTCCCAACAGGACATGGACTTTGAAATGGCCAATGAACAGTTACTAGAGGCATTCTCTCAACAGGATGCATCTATTGAAATTCGCCATAGGGCCATGGCATCTTGTACTGAGTCAAGCACAATTCCATTACTCACAATGGAACCATACACTTCCCCAGATCATACTCAGGACACACAGCGAGGAGTGCACGTAGAGTCGGTTACAGTGCCTGCCATAGTTACGGCAGAAGAGCAGTCACATGCTTCAGAGGGAAAATCTGACTCTCCGCCATCTTTAATAGAGTCATTTTATCCCCTCCCAGATCCAACACCTCTGGCTCCCTTATGGGATTCTCCACTCGCAGATTTATCTGGAGAAAGTGGAGGGCAACTCGGTCAATCTATCCCTGAAGCAATTCAGACATCTATTCCAAAAGATTTGATAGTATTGACTGAGGATCGGGACTCGCGAATTCCCATTGCACCACCACTGACCTCTCTTGAAGAGGCTAGGGTGATTTTTAATGCAGGTACACAAGAACAGCAACTGGAAGACTCCTCACGAGCAATCATATTGAGAGAAACACATGCACGTGAGATGAGTGAACCAAACACGAGTGAACTTCAGGTGAGAGCACACACAGACACTGATACTGTCAACCTGTTAGCTCAGATTGCTGCCCTGAAAGAAGAACTTGCTAAAAGTCAAGCTGAAGCTCAAGCATTTAAAGCACAAGTGGTTGAACAGTCTTCTTCTTCCACCTCTGTCAACAATCAGCTTGCAATCATAAGGAATGACATCTCAGATTTAAAGACTACTGTAATACCAAAGCTCAATTCTATTCAGGACACTCCAAATTTATCAGCTGATGACATATCCAACTTCTGCTCCCTACATACAAGAATGACTTCTCTTGAAGACCTCGTTGAGATGAATCATTCACTGGACAACTCAAGATTTCTAAAGATAGAGACGGGCATGGAACATCTAAATGAAGGGATGAAGCACTTATATTATATGATCAAGAATTCTCATTGCCCTAATGAAGAACAAAGAGCTTATTTTGAAGGACCGTCTGGTGGAGGATCAGGCTCTGGAAGTGGTGGAGGTTTCAAAGGAAAGTCAGCAGAGGATCCCTCAACTAAGGGGGAGAAGAAAGGGAGTAGTACCAAAGGGAAAGAAAAAGATACTTCTGCTGGAGATAAAGGAAAGGCTGATGATGCCTACTACAGTGGAGAACAGGATGACTTCGATATTTTTGACATTCCCACTGAACCAGTTCAGGAAGATAAAGATGGGTTATTTGAAGCTGAAGAAGAAAGTGATTTTGAAGATTGGGAAGAAGAAGATACAGTGGATCCTAGGTTTGAGAAAGAATTTCAGAAAGAGCAGTCAGAGATGCAAAGAAAAGAAGCTGAACTCAAGTAGGTCTCACAGATCATTGACAGGAGAAAAGACATACAAAGAACAGAAACTCTTCAAAAGCAACGTCTTCATGACATTAAAGCTCAAGAAAGGAGAAGAGATGTCAGACTAAAGATTGGTAAAAAGTGGGATGAAGCTAGGAGAGTACTCGATATGCCTCAGCTATGCACTAACAATGATAGGCAGTTCTTACATCTTCTTGACAAGCTGGAAATCTCAAATCCTAACAATGACATGTACATGAATGCTATCAAGACTGAAGTCTCAAGGATCACAGCTGCTTTTGATAGATCCCTAAATGAGATGAGCATTTTTGTATACTGTCAGAGTGAAGGATCATTCAAGGTGTCACTTCATCTATTTGAGAATCGTTCGTTGTCAGAGATTTGGGTTCTTTTAAACAAAGTCAAAAGAAGCTCAGAATTGAATGAAGTTCTTCGGGAAAGGCTTAAAGAGTTTGCCAGCAGGGCTAGTCCTCAAGTGGTCAACAATCCTCATCAGGTGAGATTCTTTAAGTCTGATTGTCTTCAAATCTGTCAGCTAGATGTACAATCTCTTAAAGACTACTCAGCTAAGCATCTGGTCTGGATGGAACATCATTTGAGAACTGCTGGATATTCATCCATGTTGAAGACTCAAGCTGCTGACTTGATTCAAGCTTATTGTGAAAAGAATGTTAAAAGGTACAATCAACTCAAGAATAAGTTGAAGTCAGTTGGAGTTCAACCAGTCAGACCTGCAAGCTTCACTTCAGAAAAAGATCGTGTCTTTGACAAGGAATTGCTTCAAGATTTAGAAGAAGGTGAAGTCAGAAGAGAAGATAACTAAAGTCAATTAGCTCAAAACTCAATGTAATATGATTAGAGTGTTATGAATCAAGATAGACTAATGTAGTTATATGTTCAGGCTAGAGGAACATCTATCTTGTATTCACTTGTAAATTTCATTTGGAATCTGGAAAATGTTAAATATAATCCAGAACTTTTCTGCTATTTACTTTACATTACTGTTTATATCTTTTTCTTATTTGTTAGTTGAGTTATCCTCTAGGTATTTGTTGTTATTGTCTAACAGGCAAATAGGGGGAGATTGAAAGGCATATGTCATAGCCTACTCGTTTATTCGAGTATTTAACTCAACTCAAATAAGAATGTAATAAGTAAATAGTGGATCAATCATCAGAGAGATCTCATAAACTAACATCTGTCAAAGAATAAAGAAACATTGTTCATTTGCAGACTTGAAGATTCACTGGAAGAAGTTCAAGAATTTGATCATGCCTCAGTGATATAAATCAAGATCGTGGATTTAATCAAGTGATAGAGATCTCGTCAAGGTATCATTTATTACAAGGATTCAATCAGAACAACAAAGTCAAGACATGAAGAAACGTCACAAAAGTTAGTCACTCATGAACCAGACAATACATCGAGTGTCAGCAATGAAGTGACGGAATTGATTCATAAGTCTCAGTGACTTTCAGAAGATTGACAGAAGAATGGTTGCTGCTCATGGTTAATATTAATTCTCCATTAATTAATTAAGTCATATAATTTAATTAAGAAAATAAATTATATCTGCAAGGATTAATTTATTAATTAATTGAATTAAATTGATTAATTAATTTAGAATTAATATTAAGGAATTACAGAATTTTAATTGGTTTAAAATCTATTTAAATTGAAACAAAGCAAACTGATTGTATTAGTATGACAATCGGTATGACAATCAATAGTCATACCGAAAGTCATGCTAATTCATTTAATTGTCTTGTTAGAATTTTTATTAGATTAAAAATCTGTTATTAATCTTTGCAAGACAATCTGAATTGTACTTATGTAACAATCGGTATGACAATCAATTGTCATACCGAAAGTCATGCTGGTTCAAAGGATTGTCATTGCAGTTCATTTGCATTCGGCTGTTTACTTAAAAAGAAACAAAAGAAGCAGAAGACAAGATCATCCAAAAACTCAGCAAAAACAGAACATACAGAAGAACAAAAGAGAAAAAGAAGCAAAAAAATATTACATCTATTCTGCAACTTCAAGATCAATTTCTAGATTGTAAAGTTATATCCAATCAACTAGAAATACTTATCTTGTTCTTGTGTATCAATCTAGCGGATTAAAATCCCTAGAACTTAATCTCAAATCGCATTTAGCATTTGATCTTTTAATTACAAAAATAGAAAAAGTTCATGTCGAATTTATTCTAGATTTGTAATAATTGATTTGAGATTAATCCCTTGTAACCGATACCGTAGTTGTAACACCTTTCAAGTTTAATAAAAGTTTTATTTAACTTGAATTTTGTTTCACAATTTTATTCCGCATTTTATTCGACTAAACGGTATTGTTTGCATTCAACCCCCCCTTCTACAAACAAATTGGGACCTAACATATATTTTAATAATCCCCTGTTCACTAAGAGAGTCAAATACACATGTTTACATTGAAAATTGGTTCATAATATTAAATGTCTAGATTTTGTATTCTGTGTTGGTTAATATTTTATTTTAATATTTTTTATCCTTGGATTAGTTTGTCAATGAATGTACTTACTAGGTCCCCTGTACCACCAAGTAAACTAAGTTGTCTCTTGTGCTTGCAATTTAATCTATTAAATTAAATATATTAAAGGATGAATGTGCTTATAACTAGTAAAAACAAATTGGTGTTAGTTGTGTAATATTTTAATTAAAGGATGAATGTGCTTAAAGGATGTATGTGCTTATGGTAAAAAATGTTACTGAATTTTTTGTAGAAAAAGATGAAGGAGGAGGTTAAGGAAGGAAAGCTTAAAGTTGAAGGTACTAATGATGTGTTAACAATGGCGCTCGGTAAGCCTGAGCACGGAGGCAGAGTACGTGGTCAGGGAATTCATGTGAAGCAGTCGGTTTATTTTGATCTTCCGAGGGAAAAAAAAGCGAGGACAGTGGAAGAAAGGGTACGTGAGGCAATTCAAAAGTACATGGCAGAGGAGACTCCAAAAATTATTAAAGAGAGAGATGCATTTTGGGATGCTGAATTTGAAAAATACAATGCACATTCATCGAAAAATGGTGTACAACATGATGGTAGTCCGAAACCAAATTCCCAGCAGGCAAGCTGTCACTCTAAGGGTGGGGTGGATGTGGATGTGGCTGTAGGTGATCATAAAAATGTGACATTGATAGATAATTTGTTTGTGGATTTAGCGGTGGAGCTTGAGGATAATAAAAAGGTGGCGGGTGAGGATGATAATGGAAGGGCTGTTGAGGAAATGAAAGTGGATTCTTCGGGTGGTTCTGTATGCCGATTGGCTGTTGGATCGTTGAGCAACATTGTTGCTTGTGCAACAATTGATGAAGTATGCGTTCCCGAAGGACATGAGAAGACTATCCATGGAGTAAGTCTTGGAGAAAAGAACGCAAGGGTGTCTATCACTAAAGTCATTCAAGGAGATGCTAAGATTCCCTTCCCTATCGGGGATGAAATTTTGACTGTTCAAGAAGCCATGGGAACTTTTATTGCATGGCCGAGAAACATGATAATTGCAGGAAACAATAACAGTACTTCTCATGTTTTGGCCGCCAAGGTCAGAATGATTTTTTAGTATGGTTAATATATGTACTATATGTTTGTTTAGTCTGTTTTTTTAATTATTTTTATTTGTAATTGTTTTAGAAAACCAAGAAAGCCCGTGCTAAGAAAATGAAGAAGACGTATAAAGTAATTGAAGATGTTGAACCAGAGCTTGTTGTTCAAATTGGTCCGAATTATTCTTCTGCAATGAAACGTTTGTGGACATGGGCAAAGGAAGCCTTGAGTGGTGGCCGAACAATTTCTTTTGAGCTAAGCAAAGAAGCATTTGGCTTTACAAAGAAGCAAATCATGTTCTTATCTGATATACATGCAGTGTGCTCTGGAGGTGAAATGGCCGGCTCTGTCATTTGCCTTTTTATTCAGTAAGCTTTTCATTCAAAGTTTTTTTTCGGAGTATATAGCCTTGGAATAAATATGACAATCTTTACTAAGGACTGCTGTAACACCCCCAAATCTGGGGTCGGGGATCCGGGTTGTCACGAGTTCCATTTCCCTTAATAACACCCAATCTTAATAATTACTCAACTACTCTGTACTGTGACCCCACAATAAACACACACACCACACGTTATAGTCTCAGAGATGAACATCCAAAAATAACCACAAGTCATTTTATTCCACAATTATCTGCCAATACACCTTAAAAGGTTTTCTGAATAAATTTACATTTCTTTTCCATTATTACAATTCATAAATATACATAAATCTGGTACATCAAAAGTTGAAAGCCTAGCCTATTGGTAGTTCCTACCTCAGCTACAGCGACATCAACGCCTATAGGAAACTGCGGAATGTTTCCTATCCGCTCGCGAATTGGGAGCTTGGTCCTGTTCATCTTGCCTATCTGATGTTGTGTGATGAAAGAAGAAAGCAAGGATGAGCAGCAAGCCCACCAAAATAATATGTATAATGATTAACAATATATGAGCCTTCTCATAGTACTCATGAAAGTCTTGGTCAAAAGAAATGAACCAAGTTTGATATTTTAATACGATGAAGTCGTAAAATATTTAGTATATATACATATATACTTTTCAAAATCTTGGAAGTCCTCTTCCATGCATAATATACACAAAGTTCCAGTTTATAACTGTATAAAAATATCGTTGCAAGGTGATCTAATATATCTAACCTTGTCTCAACGTTTTTCTGAAAATCTTTGTCATACATAAGATAATCATTTAATAGATATAAGTTTAAAAGATGAAGTTACAAGATACTCCAATATACTTATATCTTTTTCCAAATACTACTTGAACTACCACCGTTTAAGTTATAATTAACTTCAAAAGTTCATCACACTGATGAGACTACAAGATAAGACTTGAATAGATTCAATCTTTGAAATATTTTGAAGAAAATGAAGTTATGATATACTTCATTAAGTCCCGATATATATATATATACACCTATATATATACATACGTTTCCTGAAAACCTCTGTCATGTAAAGTATGAACAGAATTGCAATATCCAATAAATTTGGAAAGGAAAGAATTTTGGCATAAACCTGATATCTTGCTGATCAGGCAAAGATACCAATAAGTAACCTTTTCTACTAGTAGATGGACGAATTCCCCACTGGTCATCACCCTGGTCGTAATAGGACCTTATGCTGGACTACCACTCAGCCACTTATGCATTTGATGGACTCCCACTGAGCCACTTACACTATCATGGACGCCCACTGAGCCCATGTTGCTTATGCCGACTCAATAGATGGACTTACTTCCCGAACGTTGGGTAAGTAATCAATTCATTTACCAAAACAGCAACCTCGTTGCGAATATAAAATACACCACTGAGCCGGATTCCCCAGGTTTTCAGCGAATATTTAAATCCCCTTTGAAAGGAAGATCTTAAATATAAAAATGAGTTTTGGGATCCGCTCTAACTTTTAAAAATCATTTTGAAGACTCGAAAACATTTTTAAGAATGTTTGGAGTAATACTGATTTATTAAAATAAATCAGTCCCGATATGAAAGAAATATCTGAATATTATTATTTAAATAATATTCCCATAAGAATAATTGAGGTAGAAGTTGGAAAACTTATACTTGAATGAATAGCAAATAATCAAAGATATACTTATACGAAAGTGATATCTTTATTTGAATAATCAAAAATAAGTTTGATTATCGACACCTTATTCTTTAATACAATAAAGAATATTATTAAGTAATAAGCGGAGTCATAATACCTCGAATGAATACTATAAATAATATTCATAAAATAAAGGAGTCATACATCCTCAAATGAATATCCAAGTAATATTCAATAATAATATAAACTGAGTCATAAGCCCTCGAATGAATATTCAAATAATATTCAAATAATAAAATAAACTGAGTCATAAGCCCTCGAATGAATATTCAAATAATAAAATAAACTGAGTCATAAGCCCTCGAATGAATATTCAAATAATATTCAAATAATGAAATAAACTGAGTCATAAGCCCTCGAATGAATACTCAAATTAATATTCAATTAAGTAAAATAAAGGTATCGAATAAACCTTATTCGATCCATTGTTTTAAAAACTATATCCATATATATATAAATATATATATATAATATACTCGGGAACATCGACTCCCGGTTTAGAAATATGTTCACCTTTTATCCCCTATACTAAGGGTATACGCAACTACTTGCTTATTTCTAGCATAGGTATTATGCAACTATAAGCATTGAAATCAACAGATAGATAACCAGATTACGAAACAGACATGCATATATACCATATCAGCATGCTCCAATATATCGCAAAATTTGCTAATAACAATCATGCACTATCACAAGATAATGCATATACATATATTTATATCACAACAACAGTATATCGGGTAGAAAACTTGCCTGAGCGACTGGGGGTTACGAATGGCTCGGGACGAGTCTGGTAACCTATAAGCAAGTTGGAATTAAACCAAAGTCACTTGTAAATCTATACTCTAACCAACTCAGACTCTAACGCTCGTTTTGCGCTTAACGATTTACTTAAGTCGCTCGAGTACCCTCGGCTCCACCATTTTTAATAATTTACCCATTACGAGTTTTAAGGCGATTCTTTCGCGAGTGTCTTATCAACTGCCTAACACACTCTACATAAATGTTTCATGCTCCAATTAGTCATTTAAGGGCCTTAACCAAGGTTTCAAAGTAAGGCGAGGGGTAAAGGTTTGTTCGCGAAACACCGTTACTTAAAACGGTCGTTTCTCCTAAACCGTACATCGGATTCAAGCAAACCACATATCAAAACGAAGCTTGAAACATAACCTATCTAAGCATGGAAGTGGTTAGTTTATAGAAGTGGGTGTTCGGGTCCAACAGTTAATCACAAAACAGTTTATAGAAAATCGGGCATTACGACGGCTATAACCTAACGATTTCCAAAGTTTAAACTACACCAAATCATCACCAATTCAACAACAATCCAACATCCATCAACATCAAACTGAACCCATTCATCTAAGCACTATTATCATCCAAACAAACCAAACTTAAAACTAAGGGTTCAAGAGTTTATACCTTCCTTGGAGAGTGGGTAGTCACTAACAAGCCTCTAGGAACCTTGATCTATGCTTAATCAACCTTAAGCTTTCATGAAAATCAAGAAAATCAAAGTAAGTTACTATTCACTACTATTCATCATCATCTTTGATGAGTGGATTAGCTATGCAAACCATGGAATCTTGATCTTAAACTCATGGTATAACTAAGTTATGAAATATAGGATTCAAGGAAACAAACCTTGTAATTTTCCATGGCCTAGAACTTGAGTTTTGAAAATCTATTTCTTCATTTCTTGAAAAGGCCGAATGGAAGAAGAAAGAAATGGGGGATAGCTTTTGCTTGCTTGTCTTGCCTTGATATTTGTGCAAAGAATGCATGGTTGTGGTTAATTATTGGCTAAATATCTTGTTTTCACTTGCTTATGTCATTGCTTGCATCACTACTTTGCCACATGTCTCATTCTTGTGGTGTGATAATGTCACCTTGCTTCTAACCACATGTTTTAGCTTATATTATAAGCTTCCTTCTCATGTTACTTGCATGTGCTTGCCCCTTGGACGTTTATTTGTTTTACGGTTCGCTTAACTCTCTTTCTCGTTGATCGTTTGAGGGATCATACCCGGGATCTTATTACTTGGGTTCCCTTAACCTTTCTCAATACATTATATTCCTTTTTATAATCCTCTCTTATAATCCTTGAATTTAAATCCCTTTAATCATGTTACCTTATACTCAATTCTTTCGGTATCTGGTGGATTTTCGAGAAAAATCAAAGTGTTCGGAATTGGATTCTGACGATCTTTACATACACTTATTTACTTTATGGAATACTAATACGATCTTAGAATATCCATAACAGAACCCCTACATAGTATGGCATGAAAAGTTTTCTCATTCAGCAAAAACACTATTCATAAGGGTTTCAAAAATTTCCAAAAATTGGGGTTATTACAGTCTCCCCTCCTGAAAAGGATTCCGTCCCGGAATCAGATAGAAAATGAATAGGGATACTCTCCTAGCATTGCACTTTCTAACTCTCGAGTAAATTTTCCCACATTGTGGTCCTACCACCAAACTCTGCCTAGTTTGATAATCCTTCTCCTAAGCACTTGTTCCTTTTTACTCTATAACCCTTCCTGGTCGCTCCATATAGGTTACGTCTGGTTGCATGTCTATGCACTCATATGCCCCTATTTGTCTGGCATCCGAATTACACTTCCTTAACATTGATATGTGGAACACGCTATGAACTTACTACATGTTCGGGGGTAGGGCTAGCTCATATGCTAACTTCCCAAAACGTCTTAATATATCCAAGGGTCCAACAATTTGTGGCCTTAGCTTTCCTTTCTTTTCGAACCTCATCAATCCTTTCCAAGGGATACCTATAACATTTCTAGGTCCCCTATTTCATACTCTGTCCTTTCGAGTCAAATCAGCATACCTCTTATGTCCATCTTGGGTTACTACCAGCCGTCCTCTGATTAGATCTATTATATCTATGGCCCTTTGGGCTACTGCGGGTCCGAGCATCTTGCGCTCTACAACTTCATCCTAACATAAGGGAGATCGACATTGTCTTCCCTCAAGGATCTCATAAGGCGACATCTTGATAATGACATATGATCTATTGTCATAAGAAAACTTAATCCGTGTTAAGTGATCATTCCAAATTCTTTCAAGTCTATTGCACAGACTCTTATTATAGCTTTTAGCATTAGAGCTTTTGCTTCTTAATACCTATTCTTTTCCAGCTCGTAATCGCTACTACCTTCCGTTCCTAATATTATACTGGTTATACTTTTGCTTGTTAGCGCTCTATAACCTTTTAATAACCACGTCAACCTTAGTATCACGAATGTGCTTCCATTCTGAATACCACCATAACTTTACTACTCCTTTTTCAGATGTTTCTATTTCCCAAAGTTTGATCAATCATATAGAAGTAAAGGAATTTGTTGAGAGATCACTATGATCATGAACACTTGTTATATCGCATAGTTAGTATAGAAGGTGGCCAGCCTTTAGTACTTGGCAAGCAATTAAACAATAGATGGTATCCTACTAGGCTTCTATCACACAGATAGATAGTCATTCGGCAATACCTCCCCTTTCTGGAAGGGTTGTTCTTCTCAGCTTACATGAAATGAAAAGAAGAGAAAAGAACGAATTGAAAAGAATTGTATATATGAAAAAAAATATACTGCCACAAAATATCTGGCTTGGAACCTACCTCTGAACTATAGAGGTTTGTCATAGGAGAACGAAACATATGAGTATTTATATCAACATCAAGTATTATAGCATCGTATTTCACATGCCTAAATATTTGCTATTCCGTCCATCATTCTATGGACCCATGCTCTTCCTCGAGCTTATACACAATCACCTTTGAAACTCCCTCGATTTCGAAAATCGAACCTGGGATCTCATTCTAGACATCATCGTTACTAGAATTTTATGCTTGCATCACAACCTTCCTCGTATAGTAATACGACTCTCTATTGATAAGAAGGAATAGATATTCAATAGGTAAATAATCGACCTAGTTTTTCTATCAAAGATAACTTATACGTCAACATGACCCGATTAGTGGTACTCAATCTCAACATCCATTCCAATACAACTCTCACGGTTGTAATCAGCTCATTACTCGCGGAATCATTGCTGCATTACTATGGTCCCCCACTGACCTACTGTCGTCATTCACTTTCCATGAAATCTTAATATCTAACAATACGGAGTCCATACATGTCGTATAGAATTCTTCTAAGGAGTTAACATAATCACCATTCATAATTCATGAAGAACACTCCAAATTCTGACGTATTTTCATGACATGAAGCAGATAAAATTGTAGAAGAGTTTCAATCAAAGCAACGATAGCAGGTTAATACCATTCTTAATCATATGCCTTAAATAGAAGACTTAACTCAAAGGTTCGTCTAGTCCTTTTTGAAATATGGTCCTGGCTTATCTCAAGATAGTACCTTCTGAGATAGATAGCCCACTCATGGCGATTACACGAATTAAACCTTTACCAACTACTATTACGGTTGGGTATTGCACAGTCATCAGAAGGAATGTCAATCTTCCAAACCATAATACAACCTTCACAGCTTTAACCATCATCACTGTATTCTTTTGGCACAAGCGCCTATAATTATCCTCTTACCTTTAAAGTGTCGGCCACCTCTTTGGCCTTTTCTGATAGTAAAATTTCCTTACAGTCAATGTCATTTAACCACCTCCAAATAAATTTTCTACCTCATTTCAATCACTGTTTCTGTGAACATGTTTTCCTTAAAATCTGATGAGTAAAAAAAATATCACCATTTTTCCATAAGTTATTGCCTCAGTCTTTAGAGGTTAATCACTGTCACGACTGACTCTCAATCATACTTAGAACATCTTTTATCTTAGGCCCTAATTGCCCTGAACAACTTCGACCTTTACTGGTTCGATCCATACTTTCTCGTGGTTTAACACGTGCCCCACTTGGCATCATTATAATTACGTCATATTTCCTTTATCAACATTTTTATTCTTGAGAATTTTGAATATTACCTTTCTCCTTGTTAATCCTCTAAGGTTATCCTTGAATCGCTTCTCCTGTATTCCCTAGATACAGGGCATATCAAGATACCATTTATTAATACCAGAATCATTGTCTATATACTTCTGAAAAATTTCTCCACTGATTCTTAAAGGTTGTTATTACCTTAATCCTTTCCAATTCATACTGTCAAAACTCATACTATCCCTATTAAGGGTGAAATGCCAACCTTTATGCATTCCCCTAGGATTCATTTTAAGTTACCGATGTTCTATCCTTAATTCCACCTTTAAAAGGTACACGCATCCTTCCATGGATAAATCAAGTCATATATCCCTGATAAGGGTGTCTTATTCAATCATTCCCACCTCGATAGTATATGCTTAATTTCACAATAACATCTGTATTCAAAATGAGGTCAATCAATATGGCCTCCAAAAGATAACAACGGTTATCCGCTTTTCTTGCCTAATTTGGTAACGATAACAAGGATGTTCCAGAAGATACTGGTCGTGTTCAACGTGAACTTCTTCTTAATAATTCCTTATTTACTTTTGTTGTTTATCTCAACAGTCATCTCAATGTTGGGATATCTTTCATACCTGGCGTCTCCCTTTATGGGTATCAAGCCACCGGTCTTACACTTCACATTCTTGAAGGTCACTTCCATCATGCAATTTTCTTAATTTCTTACTTTCTTGTCTCCTCAGTCTATCCGCGTCTCATTATTTATCCTTCGAATTATCTCAAGGTTTCCTCGAATCTTCCCAACTTACAGGGGATAAAATATATGTATCTCTAATGCCCTCAACCATCAATTTTAACTCATGGTAAATCACCCTCATCCTGACGATTACATACTCTTCTATTTCTATTTTTATGAGTCTTTAGGGTTTCCTCATACCCAACTCCCTTATCATTCCTCAAACTCTATTGCCGTTATATTCCTTTCTCTTATCATTATTTCATGAACCAACACAACATAAGCATTGATTTCAAACATCCCGTCATTCTGGATTCGTGTCTTCTGAACGAATCTTGACAACTTTTACATCTTAGATTCATAATTCATCATACTCGTCTGCCTTTGTTCTGGCTCTAAAGCTTTTACACTATCTCCTTATCTTTGGGAATTACTTTCCCGAAAACAATTGACTGAACTTAAATCAGTTTATTATAATCTCTTGCTCCGTGCCTTCCTTGGCCTTTCACCAGCGGGCGGTCTCTCTCTTGGGAGGGTAAGTGACAAAAACAGTCTTTTGTGATTCGTCAATCATTTAGAATCTCAAATGATTCCTATATTTCCTTTAGCCAGGCTCTTGCCTCGACTGGGTCAGCTTGTTCCTTGGAACTCTGAGAGCTTAGCGACTTAAAGGTCCTGAAAGAATTTCTCGCCGCATTGTTTCCTCAGGGTGGTGGTTGGGGATAATAGTCTAAGTTCTGTTTAGGCAGGTCCATGAATTGCCCAATAGGAGTACCATCCTGATTCTCCCTATCTTGTTCAACTTCTGTTTTCTCAGTATGAAATGTTCCAACCTTCTCCCATAATCGGGGTTATCTTATACGTTAAAAATCCTTGTTTTCCACTTCATTATGTTATGGGTTCCTTCTATCTTGATGTCGACCTCCCTGACTATCACGTTCAGGGTTTGCTCTAAATCTTATTCCTCAAACTAGCTTTCATCTAAGATCTCATCTCTAAGCTCTTGAACATTTGGAACCCAAATTCAGTAGGAATACCTCATTATTCGCTTATCATCTTTCTCAGTATTAATCTTTTATCTAATTGTTGGCTCTCTGCCTTCATTCATCACTTTTTCTGGCACAATATGTCTTTTCCGATAATTCGGTCTGTATTGCAATCTCAAACAGCTTTTCGGTACCGGCTCCGGTTACCTTCACTTCTATTTCCATTTTCTCAAAATCTCTTATAACTCTCCCAAGGACATTATCATCTTGAGTCTCTCCTTTCTACTAAGGGCATCAGCCACCACATCGGCTTTCCCCGAATGATAAAGAATCTCTCAATCATAATTCTTGATTAGCTCTAACCGCCTCCTCTGGCGTATGTTGAGCTCTCTCTACGGGAAAATGTACTAGAGCACTTATGGCTTAGGTAAATCTCGCACTTCTCTCCATACAAGTAGTGCCTCCAATATTT
Organism: Apium graveolens; assembly: GCF_009905375.1. Classification (NCBI taxonomy): domain Eukaryota; kingdom Viridiplantae; phylum Streptophyta; class Magnoliopsida; order Apiales; family Apiaceae; genus Apium; species Apium graveolens. The sequence goes on from NC_133653.1 coordinate 110,301,994, forward strand.
AGGGCAAAACTATTGCCACGAGCCCAAGCTCATGGGTGGGGATATCGAATTTCATATTACCTTAATTGTCTTGACATGTACGCGATTACCTTACCGTGCTGCATAAGCACGCACCCTAAGCCCTTGTGCGAAGCGTCACTACACTTCACAAAATCTCCTTTTCCATCCGGCAACGCCAGCATAGGGGCCATCACCAACCTTTGCTTCAGTTCTTGAAAGCTGTTCTCGCATTTCTCTGTCCATTCGAACTTCTCAGTCTTACGAGTAAGCCACGTTAAAGGGGGCTACTATCTTTACAAACTTGAACGAACCTCCGGTAGTGATCGACCAATCCTACCTCTGGTAGTCGACCTAACCATGGTCATCAATTCATCAGTTGTCCTTTATTCATTCTTGTCAGGATCCTCCATGGGATCCTCCTCAGCAACTATCCCTTCTAGGACAACATCCTCAACCGCTATATCCTCAATATCAACATTATCCGGTCCTGCATTAGGACGCTCCATCGGATCCACAATCTAATCTCCAATAAGTAATAAAACATCATCGCGTTGTTGCTCCTCAACCTCAGGGTTCGGAGTCCCGCTACCATATACGATAACGAACTACGCTTCTATCACGATATTTATAAGGGTTCTCATAAGGGTTTTAACTGTCGGTGCTACGTTAGGTAGCCCGACTATGAACTTGGCAAGAGTTCTTATTATCTTAACGAACTTATTATCTTAACGTCACATCATCTCTGAGGTTTATAACGCTTAGCTCTGATACCATTTCTGTAACACCCCCAAATCCGGGGTCGGGGATCCGGGTTGTCACGAGTTCCATTTCCCTTAATAACACCCAATCTTAATAATTACTCAACTACTCTGTACTGTGACCCCACAATAAACACACACACCACACGTTATAGTCTCAGAGATGAACATCCAAAAATAACCACAAGTCATTTTATTCCACAATTATCTGCCAATACACCTTAAAAGGTTTTCTGAATAAATTTACATTTCTTTGCCATTATTACAATTCATAAATATACATAAATCTGGTACATCAAAAGTTGAAAGCCTAGCCTATTGGTAGTTCCTACCTCAGCTACAGCGACATCAACGCCTATAGGAAACTGCGGAATATTTCCTATCCGCTCGCGAATTGGGAGCTTGGTCCTGTTCATCTTGCCTATCTGATGTTGTGTGATGAAAGAAGAAAGCAAGGGTGAGCAGCAAGCCCACCAAAATAATATGTATAATGATTAACAATATATGAGCCTTCTCATAGTACTCATGAAAGTCTTGGTCAAAAGAAATGAACCAAGTTTGATATTTTAATACGATGAAGTCGCAAAATATTTAGTATATATACATATATACTTTTCAAAATCTTGGAAGTCCTCTTCCATGCATAATATACACAAAGTTCCAGTTTATAACTGTATAAAAATATCGTTGCAAGGTGATCTAATATATCTAACCTTGTCTCAACGTTTTTCTGAAAATCTTTGTCATACATAAGATAATCATTTACTAGATATAAGTTTAAAAGATGAAGTTACAAGATACTCCAATATACTTATATCTTTTTCCAAATACTACTTGAACTACCACCGTTCAAGTTATAATTAACTTCAAAAGTTCATCACACTGATGAGACTACAAGATAAGACTTGAATAGATTCAATCTTTGAAATATTTTGAAGAAAATGAAGTTATGATATACTTCATTAAGTCCCGATATATATATAAACACACCTATATATATACATACGTTTCCTGAAAACCTCTGTCATGTAAAGTATGAACAGAATTGCAATATCCAATAAATTTGGAAAGGAAAGAATTTTGGCATAAACCTGATATCTTGCTGATCAGGCAAAGATACCAATAAGTAACCTTTTCTACTAGTAGATGGACGAATTCCCCACTGGTCATCACCCTGGTCGCAATAGGACCTTATGCTGGACTGCCACTCAGCCACTTATGCATTTGATGGACTCCCACTGAGCCACTTACACTATCATGGACGCCCACTGAGCCCATGTTGCTTATGCCGACTCAATAGATGGACTTACTTCCCGAACGTTGGGTAAGTAATCAATTCATTTACCAAAACAGCAACCTCGTTGCGAATATAAAATACACCACTGAGCCGGATTCCCCAGGTTTTAGCGAATATTTAAATCCCCTTTGAAAGGAAGATCTTAAATATAAAAATGAGTTTTGGGATCCGCTCTAACTTTTAAAAATCATTTTGAAGACTCGAAAACATTTTTAAGAATGTTTGGAGTAATACTGATTTATTAAAATAAATCAGTCCCGATATGAAAGAAATATCTGAATATTAATATTTAAATAATATTCCCATAAGAATAATTGAGGTAGAAGTTGGAAAACTTATACTTGAATGAATAGCAAATAATCAAAGATATACTTATACGAAAGTGATATCTTTATTTGAATAATCAAAAATAAGTTTGATTATCGACACCTTATTCTTTAATACAATAAAGAATATTATTAAGTAATAAACGGAGTCATAATACCTCGAATGAATACTATAAATAATATTCATAAAATAAAGGAGTCATACATCCTCAAATGAATATCCAAGTAATATTCAATAATAATATAAACTGAGTCATAAGCCCTCGAATGAATATTCAAATAATATTCAAATAATAAAATAAACTGAGTCATAAGCCCTCGAATGAATATTCAAATAATAAAATAAACTGAGTCATAAGCCCTCGAATGAATATTCAAATAATATTCAAATAATGAAATAAACTGAGTCATAAGCCCTCGAATGAATACTCAAATTAATATTCAATTAAGTAAAATAAAGGTATCGAATAAACCTTATTCGATCCATTGTTTTAAAAACTATGTCCATATATATATAAATATATATATATATAATATACTCGGGAACATCGACTCCCGGTTTAGAAATATGTTCACCTTTTATCCCCTATACTAAGGGTATACGCAACTACTTGCTTATTTCTAGCATAGGTATTATGCAACTATAAGCATTGAAATCAACAGATAGATAACCAGATTACGAAACAGACATGCATATATACCATATCAGCATGCTCCAATATATCGCAAAATTTGCTAATAACAATCATGCACTATCACAAGATAATGCATATACATATATTTACATCACAACAATAGTATATCGGGTAGAAAACTTGCCTGAGCGACTGGGGGTTACGAATGGCTCAGGACGAGTCTGGTAACCAATAAGCAACAAGTAAGTTGGAATTAAACCAAAGTCACTTGTAAATCTATACTCTAACCAACTCAGACTCTAACGCTCGTTTTGCGCTTAATGATTTAATTAAGTCGCTCGAGTACCCTCGGCTCCACCATTTTTAATAATTTACCCATTACGAGTTTTAAGGCGATTCTTTCGCGAGTGTCTTATCAACTGCCTAACACACTCTACATAAATGTTTCATGCTCCAATTAGTCATTTAAGGGCCTTAACCAAGGTTTCAAAGTAAGGCGAGGGGTAAAGGTTCGTTCGCGAAACACCGTTACTTAAAACGGTCGTTTCTCCTAAACCGTACATCGGATTCAAGAAAACCACATATCAAAACGAAACTTGAAACATAACCTATCTAAGCATGGAAGTGGTTAGTTTATAGAAGTGGGTGTTCGGGTCCAACAGTTAATCATAAAACAGTTTATAGAAAATCGGGCATTACGACGGCTATAACCTAACGATTTCCAAAGTTTAAACTACACCAAATCATCACCAATTCAACAACAATCCAACATCCATCAACATCAAACTAAACCCATTCATCTAAGCACTATTATCATCCAAACAAACCAAACTTAAAACTAAGGGTTCAAGAGTTTATACCTTCCTTGGAGAGTGGGTAGTCACTAACAAGCCTCTAGGAACCTTGATCTATGCTTAATCAACCTTAAGCTTTCATGAAAATCAAGAAAATCAAAGTAAGTTACTATTCACTACTATTCATCATCATCTTTGATGAGTGGATTAGCTATGCAAACCATGGAATCTTGATCTTAAACTCATGGTATAACTAAGTTATGAAATATAGGATTCAAGGAAACAAACCTTGTAATTTTCCATGGCCTAGAACTTGAGTTTTGAAAATCTATTTCTTCATTTCTTGAAAAGGCCGAATGGAAGAAGAAAGAAATGGGGGATAGCTTTTGCTTGCTTGTCTTGCCTTGATATTTGTGCAAAGAATGCATGGTTGTGGTTAATTATTGGCTAAATATCTTGTTTTCACTTGCTTATGTCATTGCTTGCATCACTACTTTGCCACATGTCTCATTCTTGTGGTGTGATAATGTCACCTTGCTTCTAACCACATGTTTTAGCTTATATTATAAGCTTCCTTCTCATGTTAATTGCATGTGCTTGCCCCTTGGACGTTTATTTGTTTTACGGTTCGCTTAACTCTCTTTCTCGTTGATCGTTTGAGGGATCATACCCGGGATCTTATTACTTGGGTTCCCTTAACCTTTCTCAATACATTATATTCCTTTTTATAATCCTCTCTTATAATCCTTGAATTTAAATCCCTTTAATCATGTTACCTTATACTCAATTCTTTTGGTATCTGGTGGATTTTCGAGAAAAATCAAAGTGTTCGGAATTGGATTCTGACGATCTTTACATACACTTATTTACTTTATGGAATACTAATACGATCTTAGAATATCCATAACAGAACCCCTACATAGTGTGACATGAAAAGTTTTCTCATTCAGCAAAAACACTATTCATAAGGGTTTCAAAAATTTCCAAAAATTGGGGTTATTACAACTGCTTAATTTAATTTGTAGCTTCTTGAATGAGTATGTGAAGAAGCATAAGATGGTCAACATGATTAGCTTTGTAGATCCGGGCACAATCGGTGCCATTGGATGTGGCAGTGCAGTGCAGAGGTCGCGTGAATTGTGTACAAGATTTAAAGATTCTAGGAAAGGGCAGCATTTTCTCCTGCCGTACAATGATGTGTAAGTATTTTTACTATCCCAAGCTATTAAGCTGTTAAGCCTTGCCAGTTTTTTATTAATTTTTTTCAAGAATTTAGCTTTTATTTTTAAGGAATGGGTTCAATTGTATAGTTAAACTCGATAATATTTGTTGTTGAAATTTATATTAATTGCATTGGTTCAGTATAAACGTAATCAAATGCCTTGACAATTTTGAAGTTAATATAAAAGTAATCAAATGGCTTACAATATTTAATTGATTTTGTTACTAGATGTTAGGTTTGTTTCTAAGACGGGGGAAATTGTATAGTTCAACCTCATAATATTTGAAGTTCAAATTTGATGATAATTGTATAGGTTCGGTTTTAAAGTTGATTTATTTACTGGAATTTAAATTTTATCAGTATGAGCCTTCAATTTTTGATGTTATACCTGATCATGTTTATTACAGTAAATTACACTCTACTAGTATCACATTTTGGATTATTTTTCACAAATAGTGAGTTTAAATAATTTTTAGGTTGATTTTAATTCAATAGAAATGTAATTTTTTTTATGATATTTAAGTTGTTTGAGTGACAAAAAAGCATCAAATTTAGGCTTTACTATTTAACAAGCACCTCTGTTTATTTTTCGTAGCAACCACTGGACCTTGACAGTTGTCAATCCAGACACAGAGGTAGTCTACTATATGGACCCTCTTAAACGCCGAATTGCAAATGGAGAATGGGTGGATGTTGTCGACAAGTAAGAGTTCACGTTATAAAATTTGATTATTAAGTCTTGACTTATAAATCTTGTCCGACCATATTTTGTAGTGGTTATTTTGTGTTTTGATATATCTCGTTTTGGTTGCAGTGCCATTAAAATGTACAAGGAAGATTTGAAAAAGGTTCCGAAGAAGAAAGTATTGTGGGAGAACATGGCGGTATTTATTTATTTTTGTGATCATATATTAATTATGTTATTAAAGGAGACTGGATATTTTAAATAATTTTTTGTTTGATATTTTAGGGAGTTCCAGTGCAGACCGGGAACAAGGATTGTGGCCTGTTTGTGATGCGATACATGATGGAAATCATTCATGATAAGGAGCTGGACTTTGCTAATAAGGTGACAATTGACTATCTGTGGGCCTTTTCATCCACTTTGTATTTACTCTTATAAGGGCTGAACATGTTACTTATACAAAATTTTGGATGATATTTTAGTGGCTGCGTAGATCAAACCTGGTTTACACTGAGGATGATATCAACGAGATCAGGGTTGAGTTTGCAAAATATTTTATGAAACATTGTGCAAGCTAGGTCCTCGCCTTTCTTTTCTTTTGAACTTATCGTAAAATGGATGTTTTATGTATGTAGTTGGTGACAAGTAGACTCGTTTGAACTTATCGTATGTTGACAAGTAGACTCGTTTGAACTTATCGTAAAGTGGATGTTTTATGTATGTAGTTGGTGATAAGTAGACTTGCGATAATGTATTTTGTGTTCGGTGGATTGCTGGTAGTTTGGTAGGTAGATCTGGTTGTTTTGGATTGTTGAACGGATGGATTATGGTATGGTATGGATTATGGTATGGTAGTGAATTGGTTTTGTTTTGGCGGGGGCCTAGATTATGGTATGATTTTGTTTTGGATTATGGTATGGATTATGGTATTTTTATTTTGGCAGGGGACTATTTTTTATGGTTTTTTATGGAGCTGGTTTTAATTAAATATGAAATTGATATGCAAAATGCATATACCTAATATGATAATGGTTTTTTAAACTGTTGTCTATTACTTAGTAAACTGTTGTGTTACAAATGTTTCTTCAATGGTTCCCGAAAAGTAATCTGTTATCTCTTTTGCATTATAACACCACCCTAAAACTGTTGTCTAAAAGATACTTATATTACTACCTCTGAAAATAACTGTTGTTGTTCTGTTATATAAATAATAGATGGATAAAATAACTGTTGTTTGGAAAAGATATTTAAAATTGGAAAGAAAATTTAGAACTTTCTCTTGCCGTAAATAAACCGTTATTTATTACTAAGAAAACTGTCATGTTAAAAATGTTCCAACAATAGTTTTTCTAAAACAACCGTTGTGTCATCCAGATTATAACCAGTGTTAAACACTGTTGTTGAATCTCCCTTATTACAACTGTATTAACAACCGTTGTCCAACCTTCGATCACACGAGTGTTGGATAGACAACGGAAAAATTACCTTTCAGACAACGAAAAAAAATAGTTGTATGATTGCAAAAATGTTGTAGTGTTGTCTTTATATAATACACAGATTGCTTCTGTATATATATATATTATTCATGTTCCTTTTTTCAAAACAGAAAATTCGTGTGATGGACTTAAAAGAAGATAAAATAATATACACAATTCATCCTCATTAAAGCAAAATTATATTATTTATCGAGGTTAAAATCAAACTAAGTATAATTAGTTAAATTTTATCGGTATAATGAATTTCAGGTTAAAATAAAATAATAGTTATAATTTATTTGGCTAAAAAGATATATTTTTGAACTATTAGTTCATTGGATGGTATAATAATATCGGGTTAAAACAAAATAATATATACTCTTCTTTCGTGCAAAAAATTTATAGAATTTATCCGATTAAAACTGAATTAAAATGAAAATATAATTCGATTTGTTAAAATAAAATAAAGTGTATTATTCATCTGAGTTAAAAGTAAAGTACACTATTGATCTCACTTTATAAAAATTAAAATCATGCTAAATATAATTAGTTGAATTTGGTCAGTATTATGATTCCCGGGATAAAATAAAATTATATTCAAATTAAATATAATTCGTATGACTATTAACCCGGGCTAAAACTTATGATTTACATTAAATAATAATTATTTTCAAAAACACAAATAGATATATCAACAATAATATATAATTTAATGAGTTACATTATTTCTTTCATTTAAAAAATCTCTAAATAAAAATATCAAATATATGTGTATATGTATGATTATTATCAAATCATATCATAAAAAGAATTTTAATAAATAAATTTCACATCTTAAAATTTTTAATTTAAAATTTTTATATTATTAGAAAAAATCTATACACATCCCTTCCCGTTGTAGAAAATCAAAGCAAGATTAAAATCCAGAAGCTTCATTCTAAGTAATACAATTATGTATGAAAAATTGTGTCTCTTACAAAAGTTTAGTTATATTTTATACTAACTTATAACCCGTGCGATGCACGGGCGGATTATAACATAATATTATTATTTATATAATATTTTTTGTGAAAAATAAAAAAATATAAAAGATAACTAAATAAAATATAATAATTATGTATTATTAAAATTAATGATATATATATATTATATTTATGACGGATTCAAATTTGGATATTTAAAATATTAAGATTTAAAATATTGTTCATATTGAATATAACGATTCTTATATATTTATTTTAAAATTTAATAATACCATAACATATCAATACTATAGTATTAAAATCGAAAGATATTAAAAATGTGACATGACTACTCATATTTTAATGCTTACACTATAAATTCTTTATTTTATATCTAAAATTTTAGTGTATAAAACCTAAATAAAAGTTTTCTTTTTACTTCAAAAATATGCATTTTACAGTTATCGGTATTTCTTATACATAAGTAATCCTATTTCAACATAAATAATCCTATTTTACGTTGGCCTAGTAAGACCGTAAGAGAATGCAAGTTTGTGTTTTTTTCAATTTCATGTATTTTTAATTTAATTTTTAAATATATTATTTGTGTTCATCTGATGTTATTAACTATTAAGAATTAATTGATTATGAGATAATATGGTCTCCGACTCGGAGAGGATTATATTTTGAATTAATTTTAGAAGAGTCAAATATACATTTTTTTTCTTATTTTTCTTATTCATAATATTTTTGAAAGTCGTGTTAACTATTTTTTAAGAAGGTATTAACCAAAAAATGAAAGAGATAAAAATGAAGTTGAGTGCAATTATATATTAAGTTGGATAATAATTTATTAGATACTTGATTTATTTTTTTAATAAAATTATTTTTGTTTAAGCTTTTTATTTTGGAAGGTGTTAGAAGCCAAAACGAATCATCATGTTTCACGTATAGTACATAAAACTAGAGCGGGCAATCAGGTCGTGTCGTGTAATTTCATGTCGTGTAATTTCGTGTTTCGTGTATGTAAACATGAAACCCATATCCGACCCGAAATGTTTTCGTGTACCCATTTGTGAAACCCATATCCGATTCGAATCGTGTCGTGTACTTTCCGTGTACTTTTTGTGTATAATAAATAAAAAATTAATAATATATATATAATATAAAAAATATATTTTAATATATAATTTAATGTAATATGGAGAGTGTATATATAATTTATGTTTTTTTTACATAGTATTCTATAAAAACTTGTAAATATTTATATTATATTTATATTATATACATAAATATATGCATGTGTTATATATATTAATTTATAAATATATTTATCTCGTATAATTTCGTGTCCTAAATTGAAACCCATATTCGACACTAAATCTATCATGTAATTTCGTGTTTGTGTACATTCGTGTACCAAAAATTAAAACCCATATCCTTATTTTTCGTGTCATTTCGTGTCGTGTACCAAATTGTGTGCTCTACATAAAACTTTGATACAGATGATGAACAGAAAAACCACTACTAGAAATATGGGATCAGACATCGGTTTAGAACCGATGTTAAAAAAAAATCTGAACAGCCGATATCTATTACAGTGCTATACATCGGTTTTAAGATTAAATGTGATGTCTTTGCAATAAATTTCAGCTTATATTACAGTATTTTTAGGTGAATATGAGTATATTATGAGGTATTTATCCATTAAAACATGAAGTCTACAAGCTCTAAAATCCATTTATTTAAATTCTTTCGAACAAACCGATGTGAAATGCTAGATCAGACATCGGTTAAATTAGTTTCCCGATGTGAAATATTTGATCAGACATCGGTTAAATTAGCTCCCCAATTTGAAATGATGGATAAGACATTGGTTTTCTTCACGAAACTGATGTTAAATCTTTTTATTTAACATCAGCCAATTTCTCTAACCGATGTTATTTGACTTAAAATACATTGAGTTTCTTTTCAGAACCGATGTCAAATGACTATTTCAAATTGTTTTTTTAGTTCTTTTTCGTTTAATATTATTTTACATGATGTCTTTTGTACATTTTTTACATCAGTTTACATGTACCATTGTGATGTTAATGTTCTGTAAATTGCATGCCATCCTGGTACTATTTACATCTACAGGGAACCAAAACAATGCAACATCCCAACAAAAACATCCAAACAGAATCATAAAGGTACTCATCCAAATTACAAGTCTAATACCAAAATATTACTCATACCATACTATACATGCATTTCAAATAAAATACATGCATTCCATTAGCCAACTCATACTATACTAATTTTTAAGTACCCTATTCATAAATTCCGACAACTCCATCCAATTTAGCCAATCAACCCAATTCTGACAAACTAAAGAAGAGTCCGACTTCTGCATGATCAAACCAAAGAGCAGCAAACCAACCCTCCAGGCCGATAATGTGTACGTCTGGTTCTAATGGTGCCGATAATTTAGACTGTAATAAAAATAAACAATATCAATCATTATAGATGAACATTTGATATATAAACTAGAATTAAAAAAAAGTTTATGTTAGATGATAATATGATTTCATAAAAAGAGTAATAGAGATATAAAGCATATACCCAATAAAGATCCAAAAGCCCTGTAAAATCCTCCTCTACAGAACTCTCCACAGCACTTGGATCAGGCTGAGACTCATCAATTGGGTCTCTATGAGCCTCAACATCTAACTCCTTCGTTTCAGACAATTCCATTTCTATAGTGATATCAACTCGGTTATCCATCAGTATATTTTAAAATCTTACCAAATGAAAGAACGTAATTTCAACACCTTCATTTGGCAAACCATCTACATCTTCACCATCATCTGCAGAACGCCAAACCATCTTGATGAACACTTGAAATGAATCCATATGATTTTTAACATATATTAATCTTTAAAAGATAACTGGGGTCTTGGAGTAAACTGGAGGGTAGTAGATCTCTCATTCTTACAGTAGCTAGTTTTAATTAAATACTTCGTTCTACTAGTGTTCCTGTAACTTCACTTTACTATAAATCATATTTCACGATATTACATAAATTGTTTGGTCACATGACAATATACGCAATGGTATAAAAGAATGATAAAAATAAAGGGACTGATGACTAACAACAAACTTAAAGATACATAGTGGCTAATAGGAAATAATGTCTATGGATAATCAGCTTATAAATATAACTTTAGTAATGGTTTTGAGTAATTGGATACTGCAAATAAACCGAATATTGATACATGTAGCAGCTCACAGACTTGAAACATTATAATTTTCTTCTCCCAGGGAAAAAAAAATGCATCACTTGTGTCCAGAGCTCAAATTATTGACAAGTTTAACACACCTACAATCTTGTTACCGGGTGAACAAACCAACCACTCTTTCAAATTACAACTATTCTTGGCATCAGTTTTGGTTGATTTTAGTTATGCAGTTTGTAGTAATTTGCATCGGGTAGCGTGCACATGGGTTTTATCATATGTATATCTGGTAAAATCTTGCTTGGGCCATATTTTGGTGTTAAATACCAATTTATTATAAATACTTGTATCTGGAAGACTTAGTATTGTCCTGCTATCTGACCTTTTTCGGTAAATTAGTAGTTAATTTTGATTCAGTTAGTATTTTGTGCAAGCTTTAGCTTTTAAGCATGCTGGAACAGTAGCTATATTTCTATGATATTTTAACGTTTAAAGAAATTATCAGGTTCACAAGTTCTGGTCAGCATTGCTTTGGAAAAAGAGTTACCTTCAATGGCTTTTTCTTTAGTGGACGAAGAGGTAAGGCTGGAGAGTTAGCTGCTCTTAATTGTACAATCCGCAATGGCACCATGTTGTCTTTCATTAGATACTTAAGATCATACTTCATAGCCTTCCCATCAAACCAAGATCAACCTCCCTTGCCCTACCCTATTAAAAAAGTGAGAAAAGACATTTAATTAATAGGATCAATAAAATTCATATTTGTTTACCACTTACCATTTGTATATTTAATTGTTAAAGTGTGCATTCAACACATTTTAAAACATCAGTGACATTACATGCTAACGAAGGAGGGAACTCTCTGAACAATTTCACAGTATTCATCTAAACCTATATGCTTATTGCCTTTTGTTTTAGAATAAATTTTGAGCAATGCATAAGCTTCATTTCCAATTATAACAATTTACAATGCCAAAATGCACTCTTATGTCCCTAATATCTCGCAACTTCAAGGGTTAGAATTTACATGTACGGTATACACATATGATCATTTTTGCAAGTCAAATACTTGTAACTTGTTCCCCGAAGATGAAACAAGAATTGACTTTAAGTAAATATAATGTGAATCAAGGTTAATAACCAAAAACCATCCATAAATATGTTACATTACCGTACAACATAGTAGCATACTCACCCATATTCTAATCTCATGCATACTCTTCATTATCCTCATGCCCAGTCAGTACCTACAAAAATACACAATATCAGAATCAATACATATACTTCCAGCATAACACAAAGTCGATGGATCTGGGGAGAAATTATACCATTATTATTCTCCATATCCTCGTGAATTGCTTCTCGAGAATTCGAATCTAGGACGAGAGATGGGCGTGATTTGCATACTGAAGTAGGCACTCTGGTTCCCTTGCCCTTAGATGCTTATAACTATAAAATAATAAATAAATATTCTAACTAATCGACGTTCTGGTCACACAACCAACAACACCAGTAAATAGAAATAATATTATAAACTATTCAATTCCAAGGAAAAGCGTGCTACTTACCAACTGGAAAACACGTGTAAAGCCAGTTCTCTTCAAACCCAGTTGTATATACTAGTTATAGCACAAGGATACAGAGAGGGGGTGAGAGAGAGATAACAAAATATATAGTAGCATGTACACATAAATCAACTAATTGAACACTAAAATTAGGCAAAACTCAAACAAATTGAAGAAACCAGATCTAGGGTTTGACCTTCATATAATTTAAGAGAATCGAACAATTAAGGATTCGTGTAATTAAAAATCGGGTTTATGTAACTGTAATCGGTAGGTTGTAATTTAACAGAGAGAGATATGTGAGAAAGTGAGGTCTAGATAGAGAGGTAGCCACAGAGTCTAGTAAGAGAGAATGTAATAACTCAAATTTTTGAGACCTTGTAAAACGTTTAATGAATAGTAACCCTGACGGAGGGGAAAAACTTTTGAGCCCACACTATGTAGTGCATAAAAAAATGAGTTTCGGAGTTGATATTATGATTATACGTACCAAATAAGTGTATTTAAACGCTATTAGTTTTCGAAGAAAATGAACTTTAAAAAACGACCATATTTACGAATCATCGAGGATTACGGGAATCATAATATAATTACGAATATTGTTAGGTCCCGAATTATCGTAGAAGGGGGGGTTGAATATGATAATCACTAAATTAAAAATTCTGTCGAATCTTTAGCGGATAAAATATTTAGTGCTCGGTTAGTGGTTTCGTGTTCTTGAGAGGAATAGTATTTGGAACGATAAAAACGAGGAACACAAGATATTCGGGGAAATATATATTCGTATATAAATCCTCGAGGGTGTTGCTACACTCTGGTAAATAAATTAATCGGCTATAATCTAAGAACAATAAAGTTCCTAGCTACTACAAAGATTTATAAATTAAATCCTATACAATAATCTAGCTTTTATTTGTCTAAGGATTTAATTATCGGGTAACGATTATAATGCCCCTATGAATATACAAGAATTAAATCGGGCATTATAATGTTATTCCGGTGAGAAGTTAAACGGATATTCAAGTAGCTTGAACTCCTCTGTAAATCTCCGCTTCTTGTTTTATCAGCTCTCTTTTTGTTGGAGAAGAAGATAAACAGTTCTCTTCAGATTTGCTGCAAAATGTAGTCTTTATATACAATAAAATTGTGTGGCTGAGGTTGAATGCTTCTGTGGCGACAAGTTCACTCTTTGTTCTGTGGCGACAGGGTGAGGAGCTTCTTGCCTTAGTATATTCATGTGTCTCTGTGGCGACAGGAGAGGGGGAACTAATACTACTACTTAAACAAACAACTTACAACAAAAAAAAACAACTCTGCATTTGTGTGGCGACAAGTACACACCACAACAAACAAAGTATCTTGTACGTTTGTTTGATTATTTATTTTTGTTTTTCTTTTTTCTTTTTTTTCTTTTTGATTTGTTTTTTTCTTTTCTTTTTTTGTTTCCTTTTTCTTTTGTTTTTCTTTTCTCTTTTGTTTTTGTTTTCTTTCTCTCTTTTTTTTTGTTTTTTTTTCTCTCTTTTCTTTTTCTATTTTCTTTTTAAGTTTAAATTGTAATTAAATTAATTTATAAAATAAACTTAAATATAACTTATATTAATAAACTAATTTAGATTTATAAAATAAACTTATTTTAATTTTATAAGATAAATCAATTTAAGTTTATTAAATAAATTATATTAAAGTCCTTTAAATAAATTTATTTAATTTACCAATTAAACTTTAAGCTTCGCCAGTCCCCTGAGCTGTTGAGCTGTATACCCTGCACACCTCTTCTCGTACTTTAACATATAAACGTTCAATCCAAGTACGTTCCTCAACTTAACAATCCTTCTATAAATAATACCCAGATTCCTTTCACGAGCTGTTGACGCCTAGTGCAACTGGTGTTCACAGACGACTAACCCCGATTCAGGTCTTCGTATTATAACCTTGATTACATTGTTAAGCTTGCCTCAACTTTATTGCTTCGAACACTGACTGTTAATAAACAATTGTACTTTCACTGAAATCATTTCTGGTACTCTAGACAACATCTTCATTAACCTCTGTCTATACCATATCTTCAATTCTTCAGATTCATATGCTTCGAACACTGTCTATCAACAATCAATGCCAATACACTGAAATCTTCCGGTAGCACTTGTATAGTGAATCTTCAACATTTCTAAAACCCTGAAGTCTTTAACCTTTGTTCTTCACTGAGGCATGATCATATTAATGAACTTCTTTCAATGACCTGTAGACAGACTTCAGGCTTTCTTCTAATCTTCTGATTCTTTGTATTTTCCTTGACTTCATTAACCTGATTTCTTGTGTAGACGTAGTATTATTAACCTGTCCTGTTCTAGTGTTGTTATTGTGTTGAGTTATCACGTAATTGTTCATACAACTACGTAGTCTCACCAACAATCTCCCCCTATTTGATTGTTAAACTTAACAAACAAATTAAATAGAGAGGATAACTCAACTAACAACTAGAAAAAGTAATGTACCAGGATTTGTAAATAATGCTACTAGTTTTCTGGATCAAATACCGTATTTCCAGATTTCTTGAGTAGTTGAAATGAAAGATGCTTGTTCCTCTAGCACTGAACTGATCTTCAAGTAGTTTCATCTTCATTTCCTTGGTTCTTCAACTCTCTGCAAGATAACACTTCTCAGTCTTGAAGTAATCATCAGCAGCTTCTTTTATACAACCACCTTTCCTGTTGAGAAGCGCATATCTTTCTTGCTTCTCCCCCTTTGAGAATCAACTGCTTAAAGGAGGTCACCTTCGTCTACCACCTCTCCCGTACAATAGGATCCGCGGATAAGAACTGATGGTACTCCCCTTTTGGAGAACAACTTATCCCCTTATGAAGAATAGTGATGAACCAAACCACTTCTTCTGATTACCAGGAAATCACCTTGTGTTTACCACCTCTCCCGTACAATAGGATCCGTAGTTACAAACAACAATGGTGTGGTGTAGTGTATATGTGCTTTACCTTTTTCCTCATGCCTGCTATTTCTCCCCCTTAGTTGAGGAATCCTCCAAACTATTATATAAGCTTTTATCTCCCCCTTAGAGAAGGAATGTATGCTGTTGTCTGAAGGAGTTCTCATATGTTACTTGGTTGGAAAAGAAATAACAAGTTATAGTCTGATCAACCATGTCCCTTTAAATGCTGTAAGTATGACTTCACTGTTGATCATCCTGTTAATCAATCTTCCCAACTCCTTATACCTCCCAATATGAGATCACCAAGTGTTACCAATTGTGAGCTCCCAAAGGTCTCGAAGTATTCTAATCCAATCTGTAAATGTTAGGTTCCTAAGAGTTAAGTTCCAATCATAAACAGATGCGAGACCCGAAGTATCAAGAACCATGTTCAGGGATAGGGAATGGGGTATGGTGTTTCTGTTTCTTCTTTATTGTGAGTGTGTGATTCTGTTTCGTGTACCTCACAAGTGTTTCACTCTTCTCTCCACTCGTGTTTACACTCATTCTCACAAGTGTATCACTCCTCTCATAGCTCCAAAATCCAGCTGTACCTGCAAGGAAAATCACGTAAGCCATCCTTAAGGAGGTCACAGGTGGTGCAATGGGAGTTCACAAATCCCCATCCTTGTTAGACTCGTCAGATGAATCTGAGTCATAATCTACAAGTTGCTAGTTTCCCTTTAGGGTTCCAGATTTGAACTTTGGGAAGGTAAACAATGATCCAAAAAATTTAGCATAAAGATCAAAGTTCCCTTCTAATATCTGTGAAGACATTTCCTTATGACTCATCGGTAATTTCTGAATCATTGTCAACAACTTGCCGATCTGCACCTATGTCAGATCCACTATCCGTAGATGCATCCAGGTTTATTAGTTCTGGGGAGGTAGACACTGACCACTGACATATGGCTATTGGATCAGTATCCTCTCCTAACACATGTAAAGACAATTAGTCCATTAAAGAACCTCGAACAATCGAATCTAACCTTAAAATGGTCAAAACTCTTGTTTCCGTCAACTCATCCTTTGTGTGTGTAACCTATCCTTGTGCATCAAGAATTGTTTATGTTTGAGGTGGTGATACTACATCGGATACCCTGGCCGACAGACGAATTTCAATAGACGCACCCTGTTGAGAGGATGAATCTAGTAAATGTTTTAGTGCCTTTTCAGCCATTACATCTTTTTGAGAAAATGTATGGGAGCTAGCAATTGTCTCAGTTTGATATATTTCAACTTTGTAGGATACAGAGATGCTGGGTTGACTTCAGAACCTTCCTTATGTGGTGCACTAAGGCACTTTCTCCCTCACCGCTCATTCATACTTCATTTTTGTGGTAAGAGAGTGTTGGTTGCTTCTGTTTCTGTGTTTGTCTTTACAGTCTGGGATATAAGTTGTGGATTTTCAACCTCATGACTATCAAATGAAAGAATGCCATTGGAGACTAAACCTGCATCACAGAACATATGGCAATATAGAGATAAAATACACTAATATCTATAATGAATGAAATTATGCATTTAATCTTTTGAGAAAAATGATGTACAATAGTGATTTCAAAAGATTTTAATGAAATAAGCAATCACCAATGTAGAAAGAAGTTTAATTTTTCTTCTAAAACTGTTCGAGTGCACAACTCTATTTTTATGCCTAAAAAGAATAAATGATTTAATAAGACACAGACTGATGACCTAGCAAGTATTAAGAAGAGAAAGAAGATTTTATCTTCAATATGAATGATTTTGAAAAAGCATTGATCACTTAGGGTAAAGTCTAAGCAATTTTCATTCATGTCAAAGGCTCCATAATCTATCTTTATAAAATTATAATAAACACATTGTGTATTGATAAATAATCTTAATAAGAATGACTATGCTGCTTATTCACAATTGTAGTGAATCTGTCAGATATAGCAACTCATATAAATTCACTAGAACTTAAAATCTCACAATTATCACAACAAATATGAAACAATATATCATTGACTGATACTTGTCAAGTACTTTAGATACCAATAATTATGTTGCATCCGATTTTAATTATTAAAATAAGATATCAATAAATTAAATACCAATTATCTATCAAAAAGACATCAGCATTCAATTTCATATATCATACAATTGTTAACTCCTAACAACTGTAATATCTTAAACAATATTGGTTCGATAAATAAAGCAACATTAACCAACATTGTCTTGTTTGCAATCTTAGAAAAATGTTCTAAGTTCTATATACTTTGATCCATTGAGTATTGCATCTATTATCAAAGTGTTTAGGAGTTTGCAAATAAGTATAAAAATTACTCTAGGTGGACAACATATGGTTACTTCTAATAAAGCAAAATCTTCATTGACCATAGTTGTACTTCAAGAGACATTTTTACACTTTTTATATTAGTATAATTGACTGAGGATAAACATTGATTACTTATAGGAGTCTTAAGTAATGTCACAAATACTAATACTTCATAAATAGTTCATAGTTAAACTCTTAACTAAGTATCATTGACTGGTATGAGTCAAGAATTAGCATTCAACTAATCATGCTACAATCATGATTCTGATTTCAGTGAATTCTTGAGATATAAGCGTTGCTAAATTCACTAAAACCAAAATCTCATAATTAACTTATAACACATAAATTACAATCAATATACTAGATATCAATTGTTACAGTTTTAGTTATAATCAATCATGCTGCTTATTTAGTTTAAGATAGTTTGAATTCTAGAGCAAATAAAATCATTGAATTGCTTCAATTTTCATAATCTAAACTACCCAAAATAAATATTAAATAAATAAATACTAAATATCTATGAGTTAGATACTAGCACTTAAATATTTTCATAATTATCCTTGAATAATCACCAATAGGATATATGACTTATATACATGGCAATCCACTTTCTAGGTAATTAAAAAATTTAGAATACTTTCTAAGCATATAAAATATTGAGAGTTTTATACACATAACTTAGAAAATACTTCAACTTTCAATATCAGTTATTTTAAACATAAGCACTGATTACTTAGAACAAAAATTCTAATAATATCACTAATATTAAAAGTATCACAAATATTCGTACATGATACAAATAACTATGCTGCATATTAGTTTTAATATAATTCAAATTATGAGACTGATATGGAATGAAATTGTCTACAATCATAATTTAAATCATTGAATAATATTCAAACTTAAGTGCTATAATACTTAACTACCACAAATGTACATGACATTGTACTCTGATAATCAAGATAGTAGCACTAAGTACGAGGTACTGGATTACTGATAATTCCACAAGTCCTTAAATATGAAGATTTAATACTTGTGACTTATATTAAGGAATTCCTTACAGATGGGATTTACAACTAATATTCAATGATGATATCCCACACTTACAACCAGTTTTGAAAATTAACTTTATCAAGTGATTTAATAAATGTGTTATGTCAGTAATTTTTAAACTAAAAGACATGCTCTCGAATTAAATGATACCTGGTGTGAAGGTGCCTTGTCATAGAGTGTTCACAGAGGTGTTGGATTTGAAGTTATTTCTCATCATAACAAGAAATTAATCTTCTTCCACGAAGTTGACAGCTTCCTGAGATGTTTCTCCTGTCACTTAAGTTGACAGCTTCAAAGATGCTTCTCCTGTCTTTCTTACAACCTGCATAATCTGTATCTATATAGCCAGACATGTTAAGCATAATATCTTTAGGGTAATTTACTCCAAGAGTTGGTAGTCCCTTAAGATATCTAATAATCTTATTAATAGCTATAAGATTGGATTCTCTAGGATCCACTTGGAACCTTGCACATTGGTATCTTGAGAACATTACATGTTGTCTATTAGCATTTGAGTAAAAGAGTGAGGTCGTCATACCTCTATAGCTTGTCATTATTATAACGACTCGTATATTGTTTTTAATTATTTAATTGTGCAATTATGGAAATTATTAAATAAATAAGATATGTATGTTGGTTTTGACCGCTATGTGTTGTTAATTATTATCCATATGTGATAGGGATAAATAAATCCTGATTATATAATTAAATATTGCAAGGTGTAGGGCTGCTAGGCCCAATAAGAAGATGTATGACATTCAGACCAAGAAGGTCAACACATTGATCAGGCCTGATGGACCAGATCAGGCCTGATGGAACAAAGAAGGCCCAAAAGCCCTGATTATTTATTAATTTCATAATTAATAAATAAAGGAGGAAAACAGCTATTAAGATAAGTCCTAGTGGGGATATAAATCCTTGTAGATTGGCCTCAAGGGGACCTAAAAGGATAAGGAATCAGTTTCCTACTATCAAGGACTCCAAAGTCCATTCTAATTATGAGACTTGCCCACCAAGTATCCTATACCAAGTCCAATTCAAGGACTCTCAACATCTATATAAGGGGTCTCGCCCCACAAATCAGAACTACGTTTTTTGACTTGATCCTTGGCAATCAGCAAGGTACGTAGGCATCTTGTTAAGGCAGATTGAGTCACGAAACACAAGAGCAGTCAAATTGAGCTTTGCAGCTCACGTTCCTTAGTATTAAATACAACAATTATAATATTAGTTTTTTATCCATAACATTTGGCGCCGTCTGTGGGAACTGAACAACAACCATGGCGAGAACACGGAGAACAACTAGCGCTCTGGGGGAGGGAACACCATCAGGGACAACTCAGGTGATTTCGTGAACCGTGGAGATTCCTCTCCACTCAACTTATACATCTACTCAAGCGGAAACCCAGATAGAGGCAACTCAACCTCAGCCACAAGGGACGACTCCCCCAACTATTCAAGGTACGAATCCTCAAGTTCAACAAGTACATATACT